>NW_019725416.1:2311483-2322406 GCF_002891405.2 Cryptotermes secundus | reverse complement strand
TTCATTCCACAAAAGTCGCCATCATCATAATCACCCGGGGCAGGTACAACAAGCTAATCAGTGGCCGCCGTGCCGAGTGGACCCAGTTGGACTCCACCCCCCACTATGCGAATTAAAAAAAAAATCTGATATTGTGAATTTCAACTCTAAAATGGAAGGTCACAGCATGACAGCAAGCGTCGAAAAAGCATCTGTTCTTTATAATCATTTGGTGCTCCGTGCAATGGTCTTATGTAATGCGTCATTATGAAGAGGGCATATAAAAGCGACGTAGTCATTATGACGTATGACCTAGGTACCGAGCTTATGACATCCACTGAATGAGGACTAAACATGAACCTGGGAAAAACTGTGTATGTATTTTGACGAAAGTGACAATGACAACATTTTACTTAAGCCGTGTTCAGCGGCCTCCGTAGTCTAGAGGTAACGTTCCCACCTCATGACTCGTAGTACGCAGGTTCAAATACCCGGCGGAGGTCGTCGAATTTTTAAGGCGGAAAAATTCAGGGAGCAAGTCCTCCGGGAGGGACTTTAAGCCGTGGGTCCCGTGTCGTAGCTTTACGGCACGTAAAAGAACCTCATCTCCAAAGGAGGTCACTGAGCCAAATTAACTAACGTTTCCCGCCCAACAGCAGTCTCTAATACCTCTGGTAGATGGGGGAAGCATTATAGATACCTCTCAGCTAGTAGAGCCGGTCTCGCTGGCTGGGCGGGACTGATGGTAAGAACCAGTACCGGTAGGATATAGAGACTGGCAGAAATCATAGAGGGAAGCACAATGGACCAATATAGGTCTAAGTGCATGGGGAAACCCACCCTCTCCAATAACTAACTAACTAACTAACTAACTAAGCCGTGTTCATCAGACAATAAAGAGTTTACGATCTATACAAACGTTACAATGAAGAACAGGCAGGGAGTTGTACAACTGTTAGTTTACAACTAATTAGTTCGCACTTGTTAACACAGCTGAGAACATTTAAAGGTGTAATGCTATGTCTCGGAAATTCTCGATAAATATGTAGCTTCGTTTGTGTATTAAATACCGCATACAATAACAACTTATATGTTCATTACATATTCTGTGTTTGTATTATTAAGAATACAACTGATCAGAGCGGCCGTGTGGTCTAAGGTACGGCTCACACCGTCATGCGTCAAGACATGTAACAGTCAAGACACGATGTCTGCGACATGACGCAAAGAAATGAGCACAGTTGAAACGAATGAGATATGAAAAACGCCACACACCGGTCTGAGTCTTGACGCTGACGTCAGCTCCATGCTGACGAATCACGAATGAAGCAGGACTGCGTTTTAGCCTCATGTTTTGATGCCTGTCTTGACGCAGTTGGTGTGCGGCCGCCCTACGGCATTAATCGTCTCCGCTCGCTCGAACATTCGGTTCGTGGGTTCAAATCTCACTCAAGACATGGATATATGTTTGCGTTTATTCTGTGTTTGTGTTGTTCTGTGTGTAGGTAGCGGCCTTGCGAAGGGCTGATCCCACGGACTGTATATAGGATTAAGAAATTGAAAGTGAGGCCAAGGTCCAACAAACGACTCTAGAGCCACCTAAACTATTTAGAGTACAAACTTAAGACATTCAGGCTGACAGAACATCTGGCGAGAATGAGGTGCCATAAGGACGACTGTGTAGTGAATATTTCATTGGCGCATTTTATGCAGGCAGGACCAACCAGCATTCCAATTACTGTAAATGTATGCTTAAGTTTAATGGTCTTTCTACTGAATTGTACTGTACACTTTTCGCAATAAACGAAAGAGTCTTGTGATGTTTTATACACAATTATGTATTCTTGTATATGGCTTATCCTATCGTATTGTACCGTATATTCATAAGCTGACATATTTTATCCCCTTATAATGGTTAGAAAAGCCATTTATTTTTATGAGAGTGAAAGATTATAAAATATTTACCATAGAGCACCTACAAATGGCACGATTTTCTTACAGATTTAACTATTACCTTTGAATTTTTTGAAATATTTTTACTAAAAATTTTGGGGAAAAAACATTGCAAAATTAAAGCTTCTCTAAATTGTAAATTAGGAAGGCAGATTAAAATGTGTTATATACTTCCTGCTACATTTTGGGTGCCAGTAGTTCTTTCATAATACAGAAACAGTGAATGTAATTTCAACTTCCTTCTGGGCTCTACTTATCACCGAAATGCCGGATGCAAGCATTCTAGATACCACATAAAAGTTAAAACCACAAGATAACATATATTTGTTTTGAAAGCTGGCATGGAGGTAATTCGTGGCAAATGATTTTGTGTAAGAGCCTAGAGAGGTGCAATTAGATTCACTTAAGGCGGTAGAAATATTGACCTGAGGATAGCTCAGAAATACTAAGTACGTGGAACGAAATATTAAATAGTGAGCATAAAATGTTTTAGAATATTCCGTAGAAGATAAATTTTTCATAAGTATGGAACTCATTACTTCAATTCACATGACATATAAATATATAACACATAATTTGTATCCATGATCATGCAGATAGGAAAGATATCAGAATATCGGAAATACAGAAGAAACGTATTGCAAAATAATCGAGCTGTAGAATAGAACAAGACAAATTCCGGAAAGTTTCATTAATAATATCGTTACAATTCTGGTATGGGCGATCCTTTAGTTCCATACTTGATCTGTTATATGCTGTACAAAAAACGCTCTGTGACATACGTTAATATACAACGTTTTTTACAGAGGGTTGCAGTAGAGTGACCAGAATTTCTGCTTCGTATTCGGTAGGTCCTCGTTTCAAATTTCAACCCGGACATGGGAAGACAGCTAGCGCTAAACATCTGACGTTCTTCTGTTCATGCGCGTCCTGAGAGAACTACGTAATTCAATATCCCATTATATTACAGATCAGTAATTTTTTGGCAAATTGCAAGCCGAAACTTTCCCTCCTTTTGAATGGGATTTTGTCTTTTGGCAATGGGTAGTCCTTTTGTATAGTTTATTTCACTTGCATTAGACCGATTAGTCCAGGAGAGCGGAAAATGTGTTGTCTTTAAAGCACAAGAAATTCCATGGCCTTATAGGCTATTTGCTGCAGTTTCGTTGGTTATGAAGCACGCTTGAAAACCGTAGAATACCTCTTAGAGACATGCTGTGTGTATGTGTATGTATGTATGTATGTATGTATGTATGTAGACGTTAAATATACCATATGTGTATTGTGTATACTTCCATTTAATTCTCCCATGTATGTATGTTGGAGAATTAAGAATGTTACATTCTCTACTCGATTTGTAGACCCAATGTACATATCATATGCATACGGATAATTCTAAATAAAAATTTACTAATCCATACGGATTAATTTAAGAAAAGGTAAGCAATGGGGGAGCATACGCCTAAATCACATATGTATTCCTTGCACTAGTTACTATAAGCAGTCATTTTCGTCTGAAATAATGAGAACGCTATTTATTTTGACAAGATACTGGACTGTATTAAGGTAATTTGGGGTGCTAAAACAATTGTAAAGTTGTTTAATACTGTAGTCGGATATGTATGAACCTTATTTAAAAATGTAAATTTTCCACCTCTTAAGTCTGAAGCACACGCATGTGCACACGCGTTCAGCTAACAGAACAGGAGGAATTATATGTTGCATTCTACCGTGGTAAAGGATCTTCAGGGCGAGATGAATGCCCCTAACTATTTTACTGTTAATGTTTTCTAGCTCATATATTTAGCGGCCAAACACTGACCTAAATAGAAGCTGTGACTTTCTGTTTTATATGACAACTTGACCAACTTTATGGGTGCAAACACATATTAACCCCTAAAAATGTCCCTTTTCTGATGAAGAAAGGCTACGCGTACATTTTGAGAGACCTACTGATAAGTAACTTCAAAAGTAAGATTCTAAAATGTCGTGCTGATTGTTCTCTAACGTTTATACAAAGTAAACCTTTATATTTATTAGAGTTTATTGAATCGCTGAGGACTTCTTGGATGGTGGGTCGAATCATCTGAGAACACAGAAAAAAAGAACACCCATTCATGCTTTCCGAACTAAATGCCCTATGGTTCTAAAACAATATAAGATCGCCCGCGCCTTTCTTTTTATTGCTAGTGGGATGGGACTAAGTCCCTTGTACTGCGGCCACTTCTGGCCTACTGTACCAGCCCCAGATGATAGGTGAGGGTGATTGTGGAGCAATTGGTGGAATGAAGAATGGCAGGGGAAACCGAAGTACTCGGAGAAAACCTGCCCCAGCGCCACTTTGTCCACCACAAATCCCACTTGACCAGACCCAGGATCAAACCCGGGCCGCCGCGGTGGGAAGCCAGCGACTACCCGCTTGAGCTATGGCGCGGCCCTCGCCCGCGCCTTAAACCGATCGTCAGATCAAATCAATAGGGTCCACTGCACAAAATACATATAATTTGAAAAAAAAATTGGACCGAACACGGCAGACGCGCCACATTCTCACTTGCATTC
Source organism: Cryptotermes secundus (assembly GCF_002891405.2). Classification (NCBI taxonomy): domain Eukaryota; kingdom Metazoa; phylum Arthropoda; class Insecta; order Blattodea; family Kalotermitidae; genus Cryptotermes; species Cryptotermes secundus. The sequence goes on along the minus strand of NW_019725416.1, from coordinate 2,317,915 downwards.
AACATGAATATACAAAACTTAATATGTAAAGCATCATACATATTCTGTGAAGATTATATCTGACAATAACCTACTCTCGCTTATCGCCCCGAAGTACTGATGTCCTCATCACCTGCATACACATATGTCGAACCAAGTGTCTTACATAATGCGATTCCTCCCACGTAAGAGATTGGTCATTCAGTTTAGTAGCTCAGTAATATTAAATTCAAATCTGACATTGTAAGAGCTACTTTCTGAGTAACATATGTTTCGTCTGGGGTTCAACAAATTGTCCGAAATTTTGTTTAACTTCTGTTTTGCTGTATGCAAGTTGAAGTATTTTGGTAGGAGGGGCATTTGACTGCGAAATGACCACCACCAAATTTTATACACTAACCATACATCCCCATTTTTAATGGAATCATCTAAATATTAAAACTGTACTGGAAACACGTCCTACACTACGCGCATTTGTCACAGTATTTTATAATTTTTAAACACAGAGCGTTGTAAGTTTCTGTTAAATGTTATGAAGTCGTATTAAGGTGCACACAAACACACATCTCGTAACTGTAATCATTTATATATAAACACACACACACACAAACGTGGATCTGTACATCAACTCCACCATACGCATTCATGGTGTAGTGCTTAATTACTTAACCAACTTTACCTTTACCTCACACACACACACAAACACACAAGTTTTCTATTGGTGAATGAAAGCTCTGACATTACGCAATTTTGGCTTACCATAACGACGAATTTTCGAGCGTAAGTACGTTACATTAACCTTATTTATAAAGAAGATCACGAACGAGAATTCGGTCTTTATTTAATTGTGTCGTGTTTATCCTGAGATTTACTATTTCTTCCAAATAATTCAATATTAAGTTGTATTTGTATTTCTTCTGATAATAAACGTCTTTCTCTGGAATCATATAGGATTCTGTATTAATATTATCAGTTTAGTGCTGGTTTTAACTTGCCGTTCTCTAGTACATGTATAAAATCTCCTCAGTTTATTATATTCGCAAACCGTGCAATTTTAAAATTTCAATCAGAGAAATGCAGTTAGGTTTAACATATTTGATTTTCTATACATGATCAATAACAACTGCCCTCTTCAACGATTTCAGTATCACTGTCGTTACAAATGCCATAGTAAAAATTAGCACGAATAAAAGTCTGTAATTATCAAAAGAAACTCTCAAAAAAATTCTGTGAAGGGAACACAAAGGACAATCAGTAATGCTACGTTCAGGGGCAGTTTGCAGAAGCTAAGAATAATTTGCATCTCTAAATAACTAACTGCCGGTCACGGTAGCCGAGCGGTCTAAGGCATGCACTATCTTCGCTCGCTCGGAAGCCGGGATCGTGGGTTCGAATCCCACTCAGGGCATGGATGTTTGTGTGCGTTTTCTGTGTTTGTCTACAGGTAGAGGCCTTGCGACGAGCTGATCACCCGCCCAAGGAGTCCTACCGAATGTGTAAGATCTAGAAAAACCGAAGTGAACGGAGAAGTTCCTGGAGGTAGGCCTAGGCCCACTGGGGCTGTAGTGCCAAGAAAAAAAAGGCTATTATTCTTTGTTCAGTTCGAGGACTGTGAAAGATTCACATTGTAAGCCTGGGTAAATAAACTATACGTAAAATATTCGTGTGTTCCATAATATTAGCGACTAAGTGACCGTAAGGTTGCCAAACTAAATATAAACTATAAGTAACAATTTCATTATACTTCCGAATTCAATGTCATTAGCAGTCGAACTCATGAGACCACTGACAGTGACATTGGCTTTACAATAGAATTTTTACGTGCATCTGTCTCTTGTACCCACAGCTGGTAGCAGAAACTGTTCCCGAACTGTTCGCTGAAGTTCAGAAAATGGCCACCGATATATAGGAGAGATAAGACATGTACCTTAACCGTCCTGCTTGAAGTGCGATGTTCAGTAAATAAAACCTGTAGTTATTACTTTGGATCAACATTAAGCACGAAATTGGAATATTCCGATATAAATAAATGCATTTAAAATTATATATGTAGTGCAACGACAATATACCCAGCCGCATTGTATGTCAACTGCGATTTGTCAACCTGTAATGGCGACATCAGTTGTAAAATATCAAAAGATTAAACTAGTAAGGGAGTAATTACACCTACTGAGTAGCAACTGTACTGCAACTGTTTTCTGAAAACTTCGAGTAAATTAATTTTGGTACAAATGTTCTGCTTTTGGACATTATCCATCGTCTTGTCTCCATCTAAAAACAGCCCAACATTTCGGAGAGACAATCTATTGGGCCCAACTGAGTAGGTTTTATCTGAAGACGGAGGCAGAATTCAGTATTCGAAATGTCGTGTTTTGAAAAAAAAAATAAGACAATGTTTTTGGATAAAGAGAGGACGATGGATAATGTCCAAAAACATAATATTTGTACCAATGTACCATCGTCACAAATTTTATATCTTTTTAATTAAATTAATTTTGACTCGTCTGATTACTACCTACTGATACCTTTAGCTGACACAGATTGTTACTGGGTTAATATCTTTAACACCACGTTTCATACGTATGCAACATACCGGTCTGGGAGTGTGTACGAATATGGACGCTCTCTGCTGGCGGATAAGACGGGACAGGCGTTCCGTTCTCTGCGAACATGTGAGTTTCGGTGGGGGTCCAGAATCGTCCTCGGTCTCTTCATCTTCCACATTTTCAGAGGATGAAAACTGTTCACTATCCCGGTCTTCAATCCTCGGCAGTTCTGGCTGCTGCTTATGGTCTTCCAGCGGACTTGGCGGTGCGCTGCCCCGGGGAGTCACAGTCGAAAGGGGCACAGTCTTGGCAATTATTGTCTCAGTACAACTCCTCACGCTCCACGAACTTCCTCCATAACGTTTCATGTTCATCAGATCACCAATACTTCCACAGGCTCCTATATCAGGTGTATTACTTCGTCTGGGTGTACCTGGGCTATGAGGCATAGAGTCGTAACCGTCTCCGCTAACGCGAAGGTGGTGGTAACTATTGGGGGTATTGTTGCTACCGGCGTACCGGGCCAGTTCTGGTGAACGCCCAATTGAAGATGTAAATTTATCAATATCCGACATACTCGATCGCCGTCTCATCTTCATTCTTGGGTTTGAAACCGTCGGAAATGGCTCTTCCACTTTCCCATCAATTTGACTGTCTCTCTGGAGGTTCATATTACCTTTGTTTGGTTCACTGGTATTAGGAACCGAATGGTTAATTACAGTAGAGGATTTGAAAGGAAACAATCCCGCTTTGAGCGGGAACAATAACGCCCATTCGGTGGTCTTAGACTCCTCTTCCATGATAACCACTATAGAATTTTAAACTTTACAGTCCAAGAAAATTGTCCAAATTAACATCCATGCACACGTATTAAGTCAAGCGTTCAGAGCGCATTAATAACGAGAACTTCCTTCACATCACTCAACACCGTGTTTCAATGGCTCCTAACGGAGCTAACTACACATGAATACTGTATGGCACTCTTTATGTCGTGTAATTCGCATGCGTCTAGAAGATAAAAAAAAAACACTGCCTGTTATCATTGGCCTAGACCTGTTTCAGTGGTTATTCAACTTCCTTCCACGCGTATGGTTTTCCTCTCCTCTTCCACTGCTTTAGTTCGTTTGGTGTTGTCAGTTTCTCTTTGTTTGCGTCTATCACTCTTTCCTTTCACTAGAAGGGGAACTTTTAACATATCACCACGTGTGATAAACTTCAGTAACTTTATCTTCACGATCACAATACACTATTCAGTTTCTCACAAAACATAAATATTTTCTCATTTGTCACTCGTTATCCAAACGACGTTCTATACAATTATATTAAAATAACCTATTTTGCAACTGCCATGTGATATTTCTCCCAGTAAAGTATTAGATTCGAAATGTTTCACTTAGTATAGAATTTATTAATATATATATTTTATTTATTCTTTCATAAGCAACAGGTTGGCTTATATCTTACACGATTCCACATCTTTGCCCCATTTATATAAAGATTCATAAATTTCACAAAGTAAGTTCTTTAATAGAAAGAATATTCCGTTATATCCATATAACTTTAAAATGTTTAACAAGCGTCGCCTTCAGAGTTGTAACAGTAATGTATTTACCTGTGTACTCTTGAATTAAGAGCATCTGAATTGCAGCTGACGATAAATAACTAGGTGTTACATTACAGTAAATCACTTTACACAGTCCAAGCTGCTGGGAATGCCAGACGTTAGATTTCACAAACCAAGACAATGGCTGTTACTTGTTAATCCACACAAATTAAACAAAAACAGGGAATAACAATACTCTTATCGCTTATCAGAACACTGCAATAACCAAGATAAACACGTAATTACCTACATAATACCGCACTGTACCGCACTGATATGATTCACTGTAACTTTCAACCGCCTTCTACCGTCTGTTTCCGCACCAGTACTTGAATCACTTCAGACTGTCTGTGGTGTGACAATCGCAGAGCGCTGCACTTTCGTCATTCACCGATAGAAGCAAAACAACGAAGCCTATGTGCAAGGCAAAGAAAAAGACAAAAATGGTAAGCAAACATACTTAACTGACACTGATTATGTGCTGGTAAAAGTAATGATTAACTAAATGTCATTTTATGAACCTTGTTTCGTCAAAGTGTACTAGGTCTTCACGTCTCACTCCCACCCTGCTACACTGCATGCTGACCTTGACTGCATCACTTGTACTGCTCCCACCCCAACACAAACCCACAGCCTTCTTCACTATTACACAGTAATACACGCATGTAACCTCAATTTTTATTAAGTAGAACTGGATACATATCAATAAATGAACTGTGTCGAATATATGAACAGAACGTTATCTTTATAAAACAATTATGTGTGTAATAATACAATGCACCGAAGAAGAGCATTTTGCCAAAATAGAAATCTCTGAATCCCTGACGATATGGCATACATATGGGCCATGTTATTTATTTGCTTTAAACTGTACGAATAAATCACTTTTATGTCATTTGACCGTCAGTGTTTGCCAGCCAGATGCTTCAGCAGATATGCCGAAAATTGACTGAATAATTGATTCCTAGTTTATTTAAAAACGCTATGTGAAGTACCAGACCGCCTCTGTGGTGTAGTGGTCAGAGGTCCGGGTTTGATTCTCGGCGCTACCACATTTTCTGAGAAGTACTGAACCTGGAACGGGATCTACTCAACCTCGTGAGGATAACTGAGGTGTTATTTCAAGGAGATAGCGGTTCCGGTCTAGAAAACCGAAATTAACTGCCATGAGGATTCGTTGCGCCAACCACGTGATACCCTTTATTCGCAAAAGTTGCAACTAACTTTTCCGACAAGCGGCGATCGTTCGGTCGGTATAATTCGCTTGCGGACTACAGGCCATGGAGTTTGTTTCGCACAAGAGTGTTAACAATATGTATTGTGTAGGTCAATGTTACATTACTCGACGCCACGGCACAGGCCTGCGATCGCTTCATGCATTGGTCGTTTAGGAGCAAGGAAAAAGTACCTGGGATATGTAGTTTCGAACGGTACTGTTGTTTGTGGATGATGAATTGGGGTGTGAAAAGAAGCAGTCGCGACCAGTTTAAAGTACTGTTCCGGAATTTGCCTGGAAGGGCTCGAGAAGACCACGAAAAACCTCAGTCGGGATAGACGACCTCCGTACGAAGAATTTAATCTGGCATTTTAATTAATAGTTCAATTTCCCTGCTGGACAACTTCAGACTAGGACATAACACAATCGATACTATCAAAACATAAAAATATATTCGAGTACTACCCTTCTTACAATACAGTTCATAGTTTTCGGTCCATAAATACCGCCTAATACAATATATTTTGACACACTTGCATGTTGTTGAGCCATGACAAACACAAAAGCACTTGTTTTAAATGTAGCAATGCCATATAACCCGAAGGAATTAATCGAAAAAGCGAAAATGGACAGTAGTTACGTTTAGACTGATAAATTTTAGTATTATTCATTTCAAGGCTGATTAGCAGGTGTTTCAAACTCACGACCTCTACCGCATGGTCGAAACAAAGTGTCGGCAAACAGTTCAACGTGACGACATTCTGATGATGAAGGTCCTTTGAGAAATATTGAGCTCATGAGGAATATTGCGAATGAGAACATTCATAAATCCTAAGTTTGAAAACGAGAGTGAAGTCTTAACTGTGCCTTACTGCAAAGTCAGTATCCCAGGATTCTCTGGGTGTATTTGAGTAACATAATAAATTTCTGCAGTGAATCAAGCTGTAGATGACTGATAGGTCTTGCTACTTAATAGCATAACGACGGGCTACGGATTGGACGGCCGTCGTTCGATTCTCGGAAGGGACAAAGTTTTATCTTGACAATTTCCAGACAGTTTCTGGCGCCCACCCAGCCTCCTGTCGAAT
>NW_019725416.1:2216377-2311477 GCF_002891405.2 Cryptotermes secundus | reverse complement strand
ATCTAATGCCGAGGTCAAGAATGGTGGAGCTATACCTCTGCTCCCCATACGTCTTCATGGTCTGGTCCATAAATTAATTAAGCGCAGGGACAACATTACCTTACCTTAATAATAATAAATATTATAAAGTTGCCCCTGTACTTAACTAATTAAGGACTATGCCATGAAGGCGTATGGGGGAGTGGATGTATAGATCCACATTTTCTTGACATCGGCACTAGCTCGAGCTGAGTGATTAGCTTCACGCCACTGCCGCTTTACCCCCTGGGAAAGAGCCCCAGGTACCCATTGGATAGGAGACTGGGTGGACCCCAGTGCCGGTCTGGACTGACTGCGCTACCCCGGCTCATTGCACAGTATCTTACCTTGCCTACTTCAAAGAGCATAAGTTGAATGAGGTAAGAAATAATTACAATTGATTATGAGATAAGATTTTGTAAGGAAGCTGTCATAGCTTATTTCAAAGTACTATCAAGGCTTTCACATGAAGAGACTGAGAACAATCGTAAGGAAAATTCGGAAGATAAAAAGAACCTTCAGCGGGATAGCCGGTAACGCAGCAACGATACATACCGTGTAGCCCTCGAACACCAGTCACTCCCGTTACTTCTTCATCAACTTCTGGATGAGATGTGCAGAAGAATATGACGAGTTATCTCGAATGTATCTTACGTTCTATGGTTAATTTAACGAAGCAGCCCCAACTGCAGTGTCAAATTAGAACTGATATGCTCGTTACAGAGAGAAAGACTTAAGGCGTGAACATGAGCTGTTGCAAGACACTATTTCAGATTTCTGTATGTATTTTGTGACATGGAAATCTTGGTGTCTCACGCACTGAGGGCGTTTAAACAGGGTGACGAGGAGTATATTTGGACCTAAGAAGGACAAAATTATAACAAGTTGGGAAGAACTGCACAATGAATAGATACATAACTTGTACTCCTTCAAAACTATTATCTGAGTGATGAAGTCAAGAAGGATTAGATGAGCAGGGCATATAGCACGCAGAGAAGTGAAGAGGATTGCATACAGGGTTTTGGTGGGAAAATATGAAAGAAAGAGACCGCTAAGAAACCACAGACGTAGATGGAAATATAGTATCAAAATCGATCTTAGAGAAATAGGATGGGGAGCTATGGACTGGATTCATCTGGCTCAGGATAGAGACCAGTGGCGGGCTCTTGTGAACACTGTAGTGAACTTTAGGGTTCCTAAAACTCTAGAAATTTCTTGAGCAGGTTAGCAGCTATTGTCCTCTGAAAGACTTAGCTCTATTCAATTAGCTAGGCAGTTAAAGTGAAAATCCTAACTGGTCAAAAGATTAATGATTACGTTTGTAACAAATTAAGGCCTATCCATTTTACACTTTATCTGGTACAGATTTTTCTATAGGCTTGAACAAAGCTGCGCGCATCCGTACACGCCCACTTTTCGCCACCGAGTGTTTATGAGTTGTCTTACGATTTGAGTGCTGAAACTGGAAGTTAATACACTGGATGTGACTTTCAAGTGTTCTGTGTTATTCAGAGTATTTTCTGAAAGTATTTATTTTGTATTAATCTATATGCTGCAATATTAAAATATATTTATCATACATCAAGTTATTTGCTTTAGTTTATTATAAATATTTACAATTTTCAAGAATTCTGCTTGAAAAACCTAAAATTTAAATTGTTCCATAAAAGAATCCCTACATATAAGTGCAAAACCCTTTAACTTACTGGAAGCCAAGATAATGAGGTTCATGTTGTTCATCACTTACTACGAGTTCCTATCTTCTTCAGGGTCGAAAAATGAGGTCACATATCCTCCGTTAACATTAGAACGGTTTAATCCTTGCGACGTTCGATAAACGACATTCTCAGACAACATTTCATACTTCTTTCATCAAGATAATTCTGATAAAATGGGTTCAGATTCGGTTTCAGAAATGAAAGAAAAAACGCTATTAAATAACCCTGTGTTTATAATTTTATACATCCAACCTACAGCCATAGCTCGAACTACTGATTTTCCATCACTATATTCAGGCCTTCGATGTAAGTGATATGCTAACGTATATTCACTTCCATAAAAATTACGGTTCTGTTATTAATTTTGTGTCATGTGAACTAGAAACTGGTATAATGCCCTCTCTCTGATGTTCTAACAGTTCAGATGTACGAACTCCATGTTGTTTTTCTAGAGGGGAATGGTCGATGTGAGGCAGAAAGAAAACATATACACTCCATTAGTTCCCACTGAGGAAAGAAACATTTCATGAAGTAAAACTTTCGCTCTTCTAGGACTATGAACCCAGAATCGTCATATATCCTAGATATTTACATTAACTCTTTAAGCATTTGAACGTGTTTCTTGCAAACATTATGTCCCCGCTGATTTTTCCCATATTCAAAATCAGATAATTTATGGAGAGAGTAGAGTAGCATATGTACACTGTAATTATTTAAATAAGAATTATAAGTAATAAATTCTGTAAGTACATCCATGAACATAGTTATCTTTCACAAACATTATGTACTTGGTGTTATAAATAACTATTTTACTTAAAAAAATTAAATCTCTTGTAGTTAACTGCATGCGATTTAATGTCTTTAATACTAGCGCGTGATCCAATAACGATATTTTTGGCATATTACAGTTCTTCAAAGCAAATTTCGATACAGTTTCACTAAACTCAGTATTAATCAATTGAAATTAATATCTGGCTGATTAAAAACTATGATAGAAACAACAGCAACATTATTTTTACTTTCAAGGAAATAAGCCTGCTTCATATGGAGACGCCTCTTTTACTTTCAACAGTATGCATAATTTCAGACCTGTCTTCAACTCTAACGCTTCGATGCTGGATATAGCATTGTTCTTCCTAACGCTGTCTGAGTCACAGATCGCACATGTACGCCATGTCTTCTTGAAAATAAAAAAATCTATTATCATGAACTGAATTCAAATTTATTACCTAAACAAAACAATTTCTGTGGCTTTTAGTCAGCAAGCGAACTATACTGACCGAGCGACCGCCGCTTGTCGGCGAAGTTAATACCAACTTTAGCGGATAGAGGGTGTCGCGTGGTCAGCGCAACGAATCCCCACAGCCGTTAATTTCAGTTTTCTAGACCGAAGCCACTATTTCCTTGAAATAGCTCCTCAGTTATCCTCACTAGGCTGAGTGCACCCCGTTCCAGACTCACTACTTCTCAGAAAATCTGGTAGCGCCGGGAATCGAACCCGGGAATTCTGGATCTGTATGCAGGAACTCTGACCACTGGACCACAGAGGCAATCTGCTCTAGAACCCGAAGTTTAATTACTGCGCCGCATCAAGCATCAGTTGATCTCAGTCTGTACTTTCAATTCCAGTTCTAAAGTCTGTTTTAACACGATCATTTCAAAGAAGTTCAGTATTCAGAGGGTTCAATTTTCGAATCGGAATACTGCCACTTAAAATCAGGAATAAAATATCTCATCCCTTAAAGGCCGCAATAGAACCAACATCGGAACGTGGGGGTAGGAGTGCGTGTGCGATTGGGTAACTGGTTCTTTTCCCAGTGTCATGTTTGGTACGAGCGTGTACGAGTAAACACAACCTTCACAAAGAAGTGGCCTTGTTTGGAAGGGCGGTAAATGATGCGGGTTCGTATCACCTGTAACCTACAGATATTATTCATGGCGACAGTTCACGAGGTCATTCAATACGTTTCATTGAAAAATGTTGAAACTTCAGACAACATTACATTACAGACGAGGGCACACCAAGGAAACTGGCAACTGCAACGCAACCGCAATTTCCTAGAATTTTTATCAGCCTGAGTTGAACACATGTTACTGAATGGAGCACCGCAAATTGAGGAAACTGCGTTCCGCCCTAAAACTGGATTAAGCCTGCATTTTGTACAAACTGAAGTTGAACGAGAGGTACCAGTCGTAATAACATTTGAGTCATTTCTTTTCTGCAGTTTCAGCTGTTAACTTTTACAGTCTGTTGTTATGAGCCGTTACAACACGTGACCGCCTTCCAGTGTCGTTAATGCCCGTCTGACTGTAAGCAATAAGTATGTGTTTGAGCGACATTTTAGTATTCAGAGACCATAACAAGATAAGTTAAAAGTTTCAGTTTTTTTCAGTATTGCACAGCATAAGTCAGTACTTTGTACAAACGCCCTAATGCATCTTAAACATATTTACTTACCAAAAATTCGATACAGGTTTAGGAATTACAGCCCCAGCGTGGATTTTGGATTTGTGAACCTCACGTCGGGCAGTTTCTGTGGAAACGGGTTCCTCAAAATGAATATTCAGCTCTGCTGCAGTTAACCTGTGCTGCAGTGTTTCTGTAATTTTTCGAAACAATGCTTCTCAATTTAGGACCATCCTTCTCGGTCATTGTTGATTTTCGGCCACTGTTCCTCTTCACTGAATGTACTTCCTATGCTTCGTGTATGCCGACATAACATTCGAAACTGTCGCTCTCAGTACATCTAATAATGATGTATTTTTGTCACAGATGCTCCAACTAAACGCGCACCAACGATCTGTCCTCTTTCAAAATCGGACAAGCCACCCATTTTCCGATTTTTTTACAAGGGCTTTCACTCAACATAATAACTAATGCACTTACACGAGCACTACGGAGTGTAAACAGACGGAAAAAACATTCAGTGTTGCCAACTAAATGTCTTTCAACGTAACCAAAACAAATCCTATCCTTCAGTTTCTTATTATTTCCATTATTTTGTTAATCCTGTGTAGTTAGGCTAGTTGAAATGTCATTAAATTACCGATATTCGTACCTTTGTAAATATTGCGCTTTTAAATATAAGGTCAATAGATAATATAGACGTTTTGATAAAATTTTCCAATTTGTAGCATATTCTCAATTATTCGGTGAAACCACTCTTATTATTTCAATAATGTCAACCAATCGATAAATGATACAAACTCCGTCCCAAGTGCAAACAATATATATTATATGTCTTTGGTCTTGTTCTCTTCCACACTACATGTTTCGGCCTCTATCGGCCATCATCAGGTGTATTCTTTTAACGTTGCTGCTACACTGAACCCAGTCTAAAATTTAACATTTAAAAACACATTGTTATTTTCTTCGTATTATCAACATCTATCTCGGAGTTTGTATCATTTATCGTGTAGAGTGCAACAGGATGCTTAAGTATAATATTGTCAACCAATCACTGCATAAATATTAAAAAATTGCAATTAAAAACTGAAATAATGACGTGCAATATGACGAGGTGATATAAGGGGGGAAAAATGTGCATTACGAAGTGTTGTTTTCCTGGCATTTGTAAGTTAAGGGCGCTGGAATCAGATAGTCTGATAAAACATAACCTAAAGCACCAAATGTTTTATGTGTATACAGAATGATGTAATTTTATAAGTATTTTTAATATTGGTACGATTCCGAAATGTGTTTAAGGTGAACACTCACCCTTCATGTATTTAGCATAAAACTGCGCTGCGTGCCAACTTCTTACTTCTCCCACGACTTCAAGTCACAGAGACGCTGAATTATTGTTTGCCAAGACGTGGAATGAGAAAAGTGCTGGCCTGCCTTTTCGCGGATCAGAATGTTAGCAATAGGGAAACCCCATACCTTATGGAGATATCTGAATTTAGATTTTAAGCTGTTTAAAATTGATTAGTTCGTGAATTATGGGTTGAAAGAAAATTCAGTGAACCCTCGTCATAACGGAGCAGGATATAGCGGATTTCGGAAATAACGGACAAAACCTGGCTATGTAAAAACGTGAAGTTGTCCCTGTGCTTAACTAATTGAGCACTACGCCATGAAGTTGTATGGGGGGAGTGGATATATAGATCCACATTTTCTTGACCTCGGCACATGTTGGAGGTGAGTGGTCAGCTTCACGTACCGACCGCTTTACCCCCGGGGAAAACGTCCACTCTACTCTTTGGATATGAGACTGGGTGGACCCCAGAACCGGTGTGGACGACTTGGAGAAGAGAAAATTCTTGACCCTACTCCGACCCATTGGTCGTCCAGCCCGTAGCTGGTCGCTATACCGACTACGCTATCCCGGCTCCTACTTGGCTGTGTATAATTCTGAATTTTTGAAGATGTTGAGGCACTAAGAATCTTTCCTAACTAGAAAGCTATTTAAAATAATAAAGACCACTAATATAAAAACCCTTCTATGTTTAGCGTGTATTGTCTATGTTTCCTACGGTGTATTTCCAAGAAAACTCATTCATTATAGCAGACTCTGGCCATAACGGACACTGTCCTCTTATTGTTCCGTTATAGGGAGGGTTTACTCTATTCTGATGTGGGACTTGGACCTTGGCGGTTTAACCGCGTCGTATCGTGAAAGTGTTTCAGTACTTCGGTGTAAAATGTAGCCACAATCTTCAGTGTAAGACCAAAGTCTCAGGCTCGGAAATTCTAAGAACGAGAATCTACTGAGACATGGTGTTGACAGCTGCTAGGATAATGCAGTTCGGAAAGTTTACGCCTTAGGAAATACTGGCCATATGCAGCTTTACTCATGAGGTCCTCTGGTCATTTCCGTTTCAGAAATGATTCTGAAATAACGAATCATTCGACATTTGTCTACCTGCATGGGGCAAAGTAACAAAGAAAGATACGTCCATACCTCGAGCTGGACCCGTAGTCCCGAACAGAAGCGATCTAAGATCGAAGGCATTCTTTCCACGCGGTCATAGTCTTGCTGTCAGAGTTGCTTAACGATTATGTGTCAGGTTATACTGCATATTTGCTTTTTATTGCTCAAAGAATAATAAACTGCACGGACATTGCTAGACGTATCTGTTCAAATCTGTTTAGAACTCCATATGCGCAGAAGCACTCCATCGCACATTCAGTTTTTAAAAGCAGTTTTGATAAACATTAGTTTTCTTCGTATTGAAGGTACAGTCAGCACCATAACTCAAGCGGTTAGACCCTGGCTTCCCACCGCGGCGGCTCGGGTTCGACCCCGTGTCTGGTCAAGTGGGATATGTGGTGGACAGAGTGGCGCTGGGGCGGGTTTTCTCCGAGTACTTCGGTTTGCTCTGCCAATCTTCATTCCACCAAATTCTCCATCATCATAATCACCTGGGGCAGTCTACAATAGGCCAATCAGTGGCCGCCGTGCCGAGTGGACCCAGTTGGAATCTACCCCGCACTAGCAAATTTAAAAAAAAAAAAATTGAAGGTACAGGTTTTCTTCTGTCATGAAGTAATATGCCATATATCTGGGGAAATAACTGCAGCATTTCGCAATCCAAAATTAAGCTGCAAGTAGGTTTCAGTGTTATTGTAATTTCGTAATGTCATCACGTTTCGCAGTAAGATTATTTTGGAGGCTAAGCTAGAATTAATTGTATTATACGTTTAGAATTATGAAGTTCTTATTGTATTCCCTGTATAAAATTAATTATGACTTTCCAGTGTACCCACACTTACCTGCATGATAATATTTGTGAATACAATCAGTTTATTTGAACCTGAAAATCTACTCACATTTACCTGTATGATGAACTTACCGTATGCCCAGTCTACAATCAGTTATATTATAGTTGGGAGTTCACTCACATTTAGTTGTATGATGGACGTGCCATAGTTCAGGCGGTCAGTCGCCCAATTCCCACCGCGGCGGCGGCAAGTCAGATCATGTGGGATTAATGGCAGTCAATGTGGCACTGGGGCAGATTTTCTCTGAGTTCTTCAGTTTCCTCGCCAGTTCTCATTCCACCAAATATTCCACATTCATCTACCATCCGGGGCTGGTACAATAAGCCAATTAGTGGCCGACGTACCAAGTGGACTCAGTCTCATCCAACCCCACGGAATAAAAAAATAATTAACTAAGTGATGATTTGCTATATGTCCAGTCTAAAATCAGTTTTATTATAACTTGACAGTCTACTCACATTTAGCTGCATGATGATTTTGTTGTACGCCCAGTGCCAACGCTCTCTGACGGTCATCTTCCGCCTCTCTGGTTTCACTTCCTCCTCATCCTCGAAAGAAACGCTTTTCGATTTCTCGGCTTGTCCCTGGGAAGACTGTCTGTCCACACTAGCTGTTGGACTCTCAATCACAGAGGTGTGAGACTGTTCGTCCAGACTTTGCTGTTTCTGCATCATTGACGGTGGAGACGGGGACGCGTGTACCGAAGGCGCTTTATTGGGCTGAGGCTGGTACGGTTCAATTAGACTGTTCAGTCCTCTCAGTGGAGGGGTGTCCGTCCCGTAACGGTCCAGCAACACTGACGGAGGAGAATCCCTGAAATTCATGCTCTTGGTGTAATAGTCTATACCCGCATTATGAAGAGTCATTTCCTCGGCACGACTGTCTAGGGAGTCCTGAGCCCGCAAGCATCCCCTGCTGTGAACTGAGGTTTGCGAATGGTACCCACTGTGGGGAGGTAGGACGGTATTGTTGACAGTACTGGTGATGGCGGACGCTGTAGTGTTCAGTGTCGTAGTAGCCACGATCGCCGAAGTAGGACTGCTCACTGGGGGCACTACCGATGATGCTGTATTTGCCGCCGTTTTAGAAGATGGTTCTTGGTCCCGATTGTCCAACCCTACCGAACTGCGGTGTTGGACAGTTTGTGGCGGCACATGGTTACCAATTAACGCTGGTACTGGCGTAGTCGTCGTGGCTGGTATTGAAACCGCAGTTGGTATCATGTCAACTGGCGTCATCATCGTCTCAGTTGCTGTGGAATAGTCGTTCACGCCACGACGGTGCTGAGCTGACGACGTCACGGAGGAGACGGCGGTTTCGAAAGAATCTCTGAGTTCGTCGTCCCTTGACTCCAGCGAGTCGGTGTTCTGCTGTAGCAGAGGGCTATTGTCTCCCCTTCCAGCCAGGAACTTCTTCCTGCTGTCGTTCCTTGTGATAGGAGTGTCATTATAATAGCCCATATCCTCCTCGTTCACGAAATCATTTACATCCTGGGCATTATAGTAGTACTCTTCAGAATTCTGACGTTGTTGCATGGCGCTGTTCCTCCGTTGTGCGGTCGGAGTAGTCTGCTGATAGCCTCTCGTGCCTCCAGCACTTAACCTCCCATCATTAGTTCTCTTATCATGCACTGTCACTTCATTACTTTCGTCTACACTGTCCTGCTGTGACGTAGCGAGGTTATCAATGCTCCGGTAAGCGTAATTGTAATCTTCATTGTAGCCACTGTTCTTACCGACACCTCTGGAAGAATTGTAGTACGTTGAGTACGAGTCAGAATAATTGTCCTGGTCCGCGTACTCCGCAGAAGACGTCCGTGATAACAGGGCATTACTGCGTCTTGCCGTCGCAGTTGTCGTGGTCGCCGTGTCAGTGGCACTGTGGTGTGGGAGTTGTCTCATTGGGGTGGGTGGCAGCTGATGTTTATGTCCGCTGGAGGGAGGTTTCGGCAACTGATTCGTCCTCCCCAAAGAAGTAGGTGACGAGTAGGCAGCTGTGGTGGTTGTCGTGGCGGTCGAATTGATGGATGCGGTAACCGTGCCACCGGGGTGGTGCCTGTAATCATCGTAATAGCCTCCACCTCCTGTAGGAATGTAGTCATACCCTTCGGTGGAACTCTGGCGACTACTAGGGCGTCTGTGCGGGACCCGGCGCCTTGTTGTGGCTGGGGTGCTGTTAATGGCATTGGCTGTTGGCGGGGGGTACTCGTTCCCAGTGTAGTCCTCCTCGTAGCTCAGGCCTCCTTGAGGAGAGTAATATTCGTCCTCACCTTCCTCTTGAGAGCCCACTTTGCCAGTTGTTGCGTAGTCATCAACCTTACGGTTGGCTGTCCGGCGAATGTTTACCCGGTTCTCGTAATGGTCCCTGGCGCCATACTGACTTTTGTAGTAGTACCCTCCTGAGTCCCACTGACGGTCTTCGTCTTCCTGGCCGTACCTACAGACAGGAAAGAGATGCTTATAGGCTTCATCTGTACATAGGATGTAAAGGGTAGTGGCAGAATATCACAAACTTCCAAGTTCATGGTAATGCCAAAGAAACCCTAACACACTAACACTTTTCTAGTTGTTTATTAATCATCCGTGAAATAAAGAAAATTTAATTAAACATTATCTCTCGCTTTTACTTACATCTCAAGAAGCCATATGAAATATATAACATCAAATAATATAGGTCTATACTTAAAAATAAATACTAATAGGTGACAGAAGAGCCTACCTAACTCACGTACTACCATAACGTATATGGGATTTTTATTTGTTTATTACATTGGGCTTTTCTTCTGTTCCTTAGACAACAGGACTGAGAATGAAAGTATCTTTTGGCCTAACTGTTTAGACAATCGACGGTGTTCTCTATTCTGAACGATTTCTTTTGAATTAACTTCAATACTTTATCCTAGACAGGCAAGTTCAGTAACTGGTTATGATCCATTCGAATGAGTTCTATTATTTTTACTGACAGACTATGTGACAAGAATTTCTTAAACCTTGAAGGTTGAAACAGTTCACAGCTCCTTTACAAATTAAATTTTTAGCAGCTGGATAATTATGACCGGTCTCTAAGTTACAAAAGGTTCTCTCCAGCGTTTTTGGACAGATTTTTCTTTTATTAGAGCATAGGACTCTTTGTAAAAGTAAAAAGAGCATCTGGCTGGTTTTGTTTAAGTCCGGGGATTGTGGCCCGTCATAAACGTTATATTCTCGGAATCTCGGAAGCAAACTTTCAAGCCTTTGCCTCTTTAGAAATTTCTAGTTCATCCCAAAAGGTCTTCCTGTTTCTATGTCTACTAGGCTTCTCTTTTTTAAAATTACATAGCATGCTC
Source organism: Cryptotermes secundus (assembly GCF_002891405.2). Lineage (NCBI taxonomy): Eukaryota > Metazoa > Arthropoda > Insecta > Blattodea > Kalotermitidae > Cryptotermes > Cryptotermes secundus. The sequence continues at coordinate 2,300,691 of NW_019725416.1, read as the reverse complement.
AGGTAGGAGGGAAGTCTGACGTCCCTTCATGCAAATCGGGTTCAGGTCCCTCCCGTTTGGGTTCGTTGTGGAGCATTACATCTGCATGCATGTAGTTACAAGTATTGATATCAGTAAATAATAACAGTGCTGTCCTTTGCATTGTACGGTTACAAAGTCGGTTTATAATTATTTCAAATTGTTGAAAAGTGGATGAAATAACTATTCTGTAAGGAAGCCGCTCATTACACTATGTATCACAATCAACCGCAGTGCCCAAACAAATGTTTAAGAACAACTCATATCAGTTTTAGCAAATTTGAAATACTTAAACTGCAATGTGAGCATTATCTCAGCTTACATTCTTCGTAAGATAGTAAGAGAGGTCACAAATTTTGAATTATAATATTTTGATGTTTTTTAATATGCAGATTTTTAAAAACGGTGTTAGAACAATCTTCTAAATACATACAAAATTAAACAAACTGGAACTGTTTCATACATGTGCTTTTAACGTATCTCTATAGAATAATAAGAAATAATAAGACCACTATCAAATTGAATCATGTTCTTTTGAAATTATGTACACATCTTAGATCTCGTACAAAAATAAGATTTTCTCACTATACCATTCGCTTATTTATAGGTGCCTCTTAGTTTATACTACTGCACAATTCTACTATCTCGAGTTTTAATATTTCAGTACACCCATTTAGAAGGTCTGTCATCAAATTCTGATGAGCAAAATAAGGTTACAATAATTTAGTCTGTTTTAATCTGAAATGATTCTGAAGTGGAAACTTTTAAATAAAAATTGAAGGTTAGATTTATGCCTATATTTCATGTAGTTTATTTATGTCCAAGATATATCATTGACATTTTTTATAAATGACAGTCATTTGCCATAGTAATATTTAAAACTATTTACCATAATTTTTCAGAATTATGACCTTTTAGATATGTCTTTACTTATATAGAAATTTGAGACAAATGAAACAATATATGAATTCCATTTTGGAATTGAAATATGTATAACAAAGACCAGTTCTATTAGAGATATATTATTTGCAAAGAAAAATTAATGAACTACTTTAATACAACAAGTGAAATTTTCATATTCACTTTCATAAATTCACCGTGGGCCACCAAGAGGCTTGAAACAATTTTTAAATTCTGTAGTGTTTTATATTATGATTTTCAAAATACTCCAAGACACTGCTGATAAAATTAATTTGAAAACCTCCAAAAATTTTCAGTTGATTTTGAAGATTACAGTGACATAGATTTATGGAAATCCATCCTTTAAAAATAAAGATATCACCGGCCTTCAGTCTTCAACATGTTCACAGTATTGTTCAGCATTTTCATATGTAATTGCTTTGACATCCTTATAAGAAGAATGTGGGGATTATGACATGATTCTTGCACCATAATTGTAATAAACTGATTTATGGAAATGAATAATTTTTAAACAGATTTATAGATCATTAATTAATTTACCAGCTTCAACTAACTTGTTTTGTGGTATATAATTTGTTGCTGCCAGTATATACAAGTATATATATGAATATAGACACCATATTTACTCCAAAATATGCAATTTTCTCATTAGCAGACTATATTATTACCAATCATGTTTCAGGACCTCTTTCTGATCCAAGGTAAATATTGAAACTGCAATTTTAAGAATTGTTGAATTAAAAAGATTAAATTTCCTTTCACATGATGTATCTGTCACAGAACTGACTTTTATTACATATAATTCTATTCTGAAATTAAGTTCATATTTTGTTTTCCTTATCAGAAGAATTCCCCTGCAAGTAACTATACCAAATATTCAAGGACACAATTCTGAAAAGTTTGACCATATTTCATGAGAATTCTTAGATAAAGGGACCAACTGTTCATCAGATATTTGTATTTGTACACCTTGTTAAGGCACTGTAAAGTAAAATACAGATACTACTTTGTGGGATGCAGCACAAAAGTTATTTTAACATGCAGCCATATGATGTAAGTGTCTGTAAAAATACTGACTTGTCATCCTGGTAGGGATAGTCTGCACTGGTGCTGTAGTAATCTGTAGAGCTGTAACTCCGTGAATGATCGTACCCCCTGCATTAAATTAAGAACAATATAAAGTAGTGAAAATATGGAGCAAATGTGGCAAGCAAGTCACTGATAAACAAACCTGCTACTTTAGTTTCCTTAAACAAAATAATATACCATATCATATCACAAATAGACTTATTTAGTTTGTCTTCAACATACTGTTCATTAAGAAAACATGAAATATGTTTTTCCAACCTTGGCAGGGTGGAATATGTAACTGAAGAACTTTTCACCATCTAGAATCATGTCCAGCAGGTACAGCAATGGTTCTTTATAAAGATCTATTAGTTGTAATGATGGCATCTGTCTATGTACTATCACAACATTTGTCTATTACTCTTCAGACTTCAAAGAAGCCAATATTTCTGTTTTGCAAGTGTGATAGTTGATAAATGTGAACTGAAATTCAAACTTTATATTTCTCATATCAATCAGCTGCTTGCCTCTGAGGTAAGCTGTTATGTTATAGACTTTTCAAACAACATTCTAACTGAACCTAGAGCTGAGAAGCTTGGGAGGAGAGAGGCATTACATGGAGAAGATTTTTCTCAAACAGAAAGTACATTGCAACAATAGGAAGATTAGAGAATGAGTAAAAAAAATCATCAAAGATTTCTGAACATTCACACCCAGAAATGTCATGGGTGGTCCACTAAGAATATCAATGTAATAAATGGGTACTTCTGAATGATTAATGGCTGCCAACATAGAAGCCTTTCATTAATGTAAGAGGAACATATTGCAATATTTCATTTATTTTGAGAGAGAAGGATATTAAACAGATATCTGAATAAGATGAAAGGACCATGGCATTTAGTATTCCCTGCATTATTGATCAGATAAATTTTCTATGCCCTTTTATCATTTACAAGCACATCATGAATTCAAGGAAGATAAAAATTTAGGATTTCACATTCTCAAAAACTTTGACTATGATATTACATTTTGTAAAGTAAGTTAAAACAAAATAGTATATTTCTATTTGGAATACTAATATATTACAAAATATATTAAAATATTCCAATCCAAATTTGAATTGTAAAGTATAGTAATAATATTCTCATGCTGCTAGACTCATACACTGTATATATTCCTGCATGTTTTGTGTTAATAACAATTTAGTTCCATGAAGCGCTAGTATTTTACTGTAAGTGGATTTTCTGTTAGATGTAATTTAGATGTCACATATATTCAATGCTAGGAAAATGTATGAACTTAAGTATGGTAATGTTCAGTTTACTTGATAAGAAACCCTATATTCTCGCCTAAAATCTCAGTAAAATATAAATATGTTTAGCAAAAGTAACAATTAATATTTTAACAACCAATAACTGAATAGAAGTCCTAACTAAGAAAGTATATAAATAAATAGCTAACAACACAGGTGATCAGCTCTGTAGAGCAGAGTCCTTTATTAGTTATTAACAGTTGCTTGGAACAAATTCAATATCTTTATTAAATCAGAATATTTATTAATGTGTGTACAATAGCCTGACACTGATTCATATCATGAGCTACATGATTCCAGTCCGGATTCTTCTACCACATTCTTCAAAATAAGTTCTAATATTCTGCTCACATCTTTTCCTAGGTTTCTAAGTGGTCAATTCCCCATATATTATCTGACAAAAATTTTGTTAAAAGCAATTTAGCATTTCCCAGTCTCTTATTTGAGATTATATGAGTTATTTGAAGCATAATTACAACTAAAGGATCAGGTGTGGTGTGTATTCATGGCAAATTTCAGGTGCTAATCTGCCATCCACACAGGTGAGTGGTGCGGGGATGGGTGCCATGTAGAACCCTTGTCAGAATTCTGGTGACTACTGCATTTCAACCACACACTTCTTTATTGCAAGTGAAATGTGTTATATTAGCCCAACTCATTCAAGAAAATATGACTGCATAATCAAATTAAAGAGTATGTGATTGATTGTGTGGAGCATGCACAATGTATATATGATCACAGTAGTAAGTGCCACAAGAAATTGCTTCTGTTTCATTGTGGTTTAAGAGCTGTCTGTGTCAGAATGGCTTATATCCAGAAGATCCTTCTTCACAATTGTCTTCTAGTCCTTCTACAGAATATGTGATATTCAATTACTGGAGTCAGGAAGAATTGTAGCTGGAAGTAATAAGCATATTATAGCATATGATGACAATTTTAATTCCTTGACCACAAATGAAAATCTCATGCATAATGATATGAGATTTTTGTATAAGCCATAAAAGTTGCATGAACATATTCATGCAGATAGTAATAATCATATGTTCATGTCTCATAATATTAAAGTAGAAAATAATGATATAATAGCGTAAAAGATCATAAATCTGTGGTAAAGTTCAGGCAGTTAGAATATGATTAACAAAAAATGATAGACCCCAGGCAACATTTAGGGTAGAGAAATTGAGGAACTCTACAAGCCTGTTATTACTAATATCTCATACCATCAAGAACTTTTAGCCTAAGTGCACATTCTGCTGCAAGAAATGTCTCAGATACAATCTCAAAAAATGTCACACCATTGTCTTGTTTGTAATTGTAAACTTGCAAATAATATTTTATAAATAAATTTTTCTGTACGTCTACAATCTCACTTCATACATAAACAGTTTCAATGATTATTTAGCTACTGGCATAAAATTTACACTAATAAAATACTTTTCGTGATAGCCATTGTGCTTTCCTTCATTCTTCAAAAAAGTATCTCAACTAAAATTAAATATTTTGGAAGATCTATTACTATGCAACATTTCAGGACCCTGAATTATGTGTGCATCTCACTTTACAAATTCTTGTATCTGTCTAGTTTTATTACTGATTTCAGTAAATTAAAACTTGCAATTTTAAGTGGCTTATAGTGGCATGACAAGTTCACGAAGTGCAGTGAAAATAGGTCAGCTTCTTTCAAAGCTCATAGGAAGGACACATAGACAGAATGGTATGAACCCAAATGCCTTCCTTGTATTTATTTCAATTTCTCAAGAACGGAGAGTAGGCTGGCTAAAACAGGATTATAAAATTGGATCTGGTAATTATTGAGAAGTATCGCCTTTATTAATTACAAACAAAGTGTTATCCAAAATTCTTGCTCAAGGTTAACTTCATATATAGAAAACTTATCGTGAATCATCAAGATACGTATAGAATCAGATGTGACTGACCACCTACCAATCATATGCTCTTTATGTGTTATAGAGTGGAGAAAGAAGCAGGAGTACGAGCGGATTTCAGGAAGGCCTATGATTAGTTATGAGAGAAGTGGATGTATTGTACAACATTCACACTGAGTTTGATATAATTATGAAACTAGCTAGACTAGCTTAACATGAAATCCATATAGATAAATATTTGTCTATTGCATTTTATGTTCAAAGTTATTTAAGGCAAGGTGATCCCATACTACCATTGCATTTAAACTTGACATTTTCTAATCAGGAGAAACCGAAACTGAATGTGACACACTGGTTTTTGAATTGTGCTTATGATATCAACTTTTTTGCTGAAAATGTGAAGACCAAATAGAGACACCATATAAATTCTCTTACATGCAGCTAAGAACGTTGGTCTAGAAGGGAATGCATAGAGAAATATATATGTACATTGTCGTGTGTCTCATCAGAATTCATGACACAATTATAATATAAAATATCTAATAAATCCTTTGAAAATGTGGCCAAGTCCAAATATTTTCAAATGGCAGTATCAAATCAAAATTGCACTCATAAAGAAATTAAGACCAGATTCAATTTTGACAATACTTGCAACAATTATATTCATAATATATTATGTACTTGTTATATATGGGTGGGAAACTTGGTCTTTCACATCAAAGAAAAGAATATATACTGATGGTGTCTGAGAAGAAGATATTAAGGAGAACATTTGGACCTAAGAGTAAGGAAGTGCAGGAGGTTGGAAAAAATTGCTTAATTAGAGTTTCTTAATTTGTACTTTTTATCATATATTTTTGGGGTGATAAAATGTGGGAGGAACAGTTGGGTAGGACATGTAGCATTCATGGGACAGATAAGAAATGTATACAAAATTTTGATTGGAAATCCAGAATGGAATATTTAAATAAAAATGTGTAGATTGGATTCATTTGGCTCATGATAGGGCTGGCTGGCTCTTGCAAACATAGGCAATAAATCTTCTGGTTGTATAAAAGCTGATAATTTCTTGACTATCTGAGCAACTATTAGTTTCTTAAAGACTCTGCTCTGTGGAGTAAGTAATTTCTTCCAATATATTTGGGTGGGGCTCAATTCAAATCTCGATCACGGAATTGAAAATCCTGAGAACGGTGGTTTTTCTCAGTCCTTCCAGTCAAATCAGGTTATTGCTTAAAACTAGGACATGACCGCTTCCTTTCATATCCTTTTCAATTTATTATTCAATATCATATAATCTGAATTAATGACAACAATGCTAAATAGCCTTTAGCAGGAATATGTGACAGAGAAATGAAGGAATTTTATGTGATATAAAGTGTTCTTTCATCATCTGCTCTTGAGGGTAAAATCAGAACGAATTATTGTGGAATGGACCTTGGTAACATATTTTTAATATTGTTGATTAAGCAGATTGTTTAGACTATATTACATGAAGGGAATTCTCTTTTAACGATCATGAAGAACTGAGTTGAAGTTCTCGCAGAGGTGGTTGTGAAGAGTTCTGTCTTCTGGGATATAACTACCTGTAGTCCGTTGAAAGTTAATCGACTTTTCAGAGGGAAGTGTTTTCTCATGAATGAAATAATGAGCAAGCAGACTGATTGCTACATGCCTCATGCTGGTTTCCTCCTTGGCTTATTAATTGATCCTGAAGATGGAGACGACATATATCTCCGAAACGTCAGTTGAATTTCAGCTGATTACACGATGTTATATCCCAGAAGATATACCTCTTCATGAACTGAGTTCTGTGATGCAAGAAAATGAGGATTGTCAATAATAGACGTAGGCCTGTACTGATGGGCAAAGACTACAGAAACCCAAGGAATGTTACCCATGACGACGAGGCGTAGTGCAGTACCTGTAGGCACTCTGATGCTTCTGATCTGTGCCGTAATACCCGTCTGCGTAATACTGGTCGTCATACAACGTCGTTTGGCGCTCCAGACTGGGACGGCGGTTCGTTCCTGTCAAGGGAAATCATATATGAGAACATGTGGTTATTTACGTCTACTTGTAACACATTTGATTCTGGATAAATCCAGGCGTTTGCCGCCCTAGAAGAACTTATTAAACAAGTGATCGCTGATCTATCGTTTTACCTCAAGTAATCAGTGATTAATAAATATAATTTGTTATACTAGTAAAAAAAAGTAAAGTAAAGCTATCCCTGTACCAGGCCGTGGAGGCCCATAGAGTTGTGAGACGTTGAGGGTCCCACATTATCTAGACAATCGGCTGAAAGATGGCGGTAAGGTTTTCAGCCTTACGCGCCGGCCGCGCTTTACTTCCCAGGAAGATTATTTAAGGGGGTACGCGGTAGCGTAGTGGTTGAGGCACTATGCTACAAGCTGGAAGGTCGCGGGTTCAAGTCGCGATGATGTCATTGGATTTTCTTCAATTGACCTAATCCTTCCGGCCGCAATATGGGCCTGGGGTCGACCCAGCCTCTAACAGAAATGAGTACCAGGAATTTGTTATACTAGCCATAACAGTTATAAATATTTCAAACATAATAGAAAGTATGATTTTATGTTTTGAGAGAACTAATTAACGCAAATTTATTGAATGATTTCACATCAGTGGTGTGTCTTATAAAGATTATTTTTATCAGTGATCATATACACTCATACTATATTTCTTTTCATTAGCAGATGTCGTTTAGCTTATCATGTATCTTCAGTGTTCCTAGTTGTGTTTAGTTTTACGTTCTTCGCTTCAAGAAGATAATTATTTATTTCCGCAATAAATTCCTTAAAAGACTGTTCTGTGACTCGACATCAGAATATCACAAGTCGATAAGTTCTGTGAAAGTGCTAGAATTATTTGTAATGCAAGTTGAAGTACAGTTTAATTGGCTTCATGTGAAATATTCCGGGCAAGCTCCGGTAGGTGTGACGCAGTTATTAACGGTAAGGGAACTGAAATTACATTAACAAATTCACTGTTTTACTGTTTCATAACGTTACGCAGTCACTCTTTGCCTAAGTATTGATGGCGTCGTAAAAATATTCGCTAATCTAACTGGCTTTTATTGCTGCTTATGATCATTATATAATCTGTTTACCTAGCGAAACTATCGACTAAAAATAACACGTTTCTTTGATAATATGTCTTAACAATTGCGATGTATTTGAGCACGTGCAATCTACAGTGGCAATTTGAAATACAATCTGCACAGTGATGAAACTGACAGATATGTATTTAATTGTTAACTGGCTAATTTATTAATCGTCCACCTATACAATGCAGTTGACATGAAAAGATAAAGGTGGCATGCAAAGTAGGACCACCCTTTTTCTAGTTTGTGTCTGACTGAAAAGGATTATACGCTGTAGCCTGACAGTGGACCATGAACGCACACCAATGTACAAAAACGCGTTATAAAAGTTTGAAATGCTCGTATTTAGAAAGCAGACAAAGCAGGTTAATGCCCAAATTCATTTTACGCTATTTAGTTTTATTTGTGCGCAATTAAATGATAATTTTGAAAATAATTCGCGAAATGCTCCCAATGACCGTCAAGATTAAAAAAAATGTAATATATCATTGTGTGAGGCTGAATTCTTTTATATTAACTCTGTTTTAACTTAGAAAAATCGTATTATCCTTCTGAAGCATGAAATTCATCTAAGTAATCTTCAAAAATTAATTTTTACATCTCAGAAACACATGGCTTCTCTATTAAAGTGCTCGATGGTTAATGAGGTTTAGCAATATAATTATTATGTAGGGTTTGAGGTTCTCCCAGCGATGATTATGAAGAGTTCTATCTTCTGGGATATAACGCCTACAGTCCGTTGAAAGACAACCGACGTTTCGGAGAAAGAATAAGCCAAGCAGAATTTGTTTGCCACCTGCTTTCACGATTGTTTCTTGCTTAATTTATTCTTTGACCCTGAAGATGGAGGCGGCATGTTCTTCCGAAACATCGGTTGACTTTTAACGGAATACGTAACTATTTATCCTAGAAGACGAAACAAAAAACAAACTCCGTGGTTTTAGACAGCAAGCGAACTATACCAACCGATTATCCTAGACGACAAAAGTATTTTATATGATCTGTTAAATGTAAAAAAAATAATAATAATAAATGCATCCTGTGTGTCAAATCACAATTTTTAAAGCTAAATCAGGTGTACATATAGTTACACATATGCTTTAAAGGATTATACGTAATATGTACATAACCATATTTATATTTAAATTGATTAAAATTTCTCTCACTTAAAAATGTCTGTGTAGAAACGGAAAATAACATGGGTCAGTCACGGAAATGAAGTAAACTGCTCTACTACTTGTGTAACAGGGAAGATTTGCTTCACAGATAATTTCATAATTACGTTTCCAAACTCATGATGTGTATATACAGCATGGAAAGTAAAGGAGTACGCGTGAGTCCTTTCCAGACCCAATCCATCTCACAAGCCACAATCATAATCAGATTATACTGGGCGTTACGTGGCGTTTTTAATTAACATAGCATTAATAAGTAATGTATGATACACATTAAGATATTTACGTAAGAAAATAAATGTATACATCTTTTCGTTCACTTACTCTGTGAAGATTTTGCGTATTATATGGATTACTACAAGTTTCGATAAGAGGTTTCATGCCACAAAATTTCGTGGAAGGGGTGAAATACATTGAGCGTGGATTTGCGAGAGCATAAACTTCAACTTAATGTTTTAAAATGTTAATAACCTCTTCCTGCGTTAAAATAAATTCCACAGAGTCAGGAAGTGAGATATATTTTATCAGAAAGAATTTAAAGTTGCATAAAATAATTGCTGAATACATAATTAATATTATAACATGGTGCTACCTCACTTGTTGACTAATTTTATATTAAGGTTTTAAATGTTATATATAATCGTGTACAATAACCTTGAGCAAACATCACCGATGTATTTACTGAGCGGATATCCCTTAGGATGGCATCTGAATGTTGAAACATGTCAGAGAACTATTTACAATGAAGTAAGTAACAAATAATACTATGACATGTCGCCTAAAAGCCGGAATAGTTCATTACTAGGCAGTGACTTAGTAAACAGGCTCAAGCGGAAATGAACAAGTATTCAAAAAAGAATAGCTACCGTATCTATGCAACCGGCGAGGTAAACCTCGACTACACTCGGAGATATTTTGATGCATCTGAAACTCACCACTTCTTGTCTTCTTGGCGGGCACACTGGTGTTGTAGTAGCTGTCTCCATCCTGGTAGATCCTGCCATCCTGTTCGTGGGAGGGATATGGTCCATCATAGCTACCTCCTCCGTACCACGTATCCGGACTGTCAGCAACGAGAAAGAAATCCTTCAGTAGACAGTAAAAGCTATTCCTGTAACAGGCCTTGGAGCCTCATAGAGTTGTGAGGCATCGAGGTTCCCACAGGTTCTTGACAATAGGCTCATAGATGGAGGTGATGTTGCAGCATTGTAAATTATACAGTAGTTCCCAGTAATTTAGCTTGTGTTCTTATCTATGTTTGACCTCGTAATGATTTTAGAAAAGTTTCATAAACCTACAATTAACATAAAATTACCCATACTGTATTCGCATGGGTAAAATAAAAAAAAAAAGTTAATGTAAGAGAATAAATTTCAGTATCTGAACCACTAAAGGTAATTTCGTTAAAGATAATTTATATGAGACCATGTCACGTGTTCGCAATAATTCTGATTTTAAATCTTAAGAAAATAATATGATGTCTTTACATAAATGGCATTAACTGACCATCCGAAATAAACATAAGTCAAATTGACACCACAGAATTATTGCTGTGGTATTATTGGATTAATTATCCCATTATGGTTTGTTGTGTTTTTATATTTACGAAGTAAACGCATATATTCATTCTCCAGTAATGCGATATAAAATAATTCAACAAAGCTCAAAATAAAATCGCGCATTTTTTAAAACAACTTTTTGTATAGCGTAAACTTGCCCAATTTGTTGATATATCCCAATTTCTTCGTGAAATTCGGTGTAACTTCCGCACTTAAATCTAAGCATTCTCCATAGGCGATTCCAGCTTCATGTTAATTTACTGTTATATAAATATACTGACATTTCGCGATCTAGTTTGTAAGTTAAGTAGTTAAGTAATATATGTTAAATTTATGNTATACTTTTTCTTCTACCCTGAAGATGGGGGCGATACGTTCCTCCGAAACGTCGGTTAACACCACATATACACGGTACCAAATCCCAGAAGACTGCTTTCTTATGGTATATAGTCGACGATATTACATAAAAATAAAACAACATCTCTAAATTTGATTTGTTTCATTCTGGTCCGTCACACTAACAATATCATGAAAAGTTAAACAGTTCTCTCCAGTGTGACTTGTGTCACACTTGAAGGAACTGTTTAACTTTTCATAATATCTGTAACTTAAGCAACATAAATTCTTCGAAATTGGATATATAATTTGTGTATGCTTTATGATAAGCGAACATAAATGAACTTTTCATTGCAATCTCACATTGACTCTATTCTAACAGACAGGAAATGGCAGCAGGCTCTGACTTACCTTTCTTCTGCATCCCAAGTTTTTTTCTTACGCCTACACACAGGTTGCATGTAAGGAAGCATGGACAGCAAAACATTGGATCTTGTGTAAACCAAAGAATGCAACACGTAACACACACTACTAACCCTCATTATAAATTACATTAACATTCTTAAATCAAAGAGACAAATATACAAATAAAGAATATAATCATGACATTACAAAAGCATATCAATAATGTTCCATGAATTAAGGCGAAACGGATTTAAATACTAAATATATTTCATGCTTGAAGAAACGAAATTAGGCAGGCTTATTTGTTGAGATAATTTAATAAAATGAAAGTAAATTATTCATTACATGATAATTCAAAAGCTCGGCCTCTTCACGATATTCTGTTAGGTTTTCAAATTGGTGTAGAGGTTATTTCAACTATAATTTAATGTATAATGCATCTGCATTAGTGATATCATAATATGATATACGTTAATATAGTTTCAAAACATCATGGAACAGTAAGTCTTGAGGTTTTCACGGCGATGACAATGAAGAAAGTTGTCTTCTGGGTTTAGGCACCGTGTATTCTTCGTTTTGGCCGACGTTTCGGAGGAACGTAGCGCCTCCATCTTCAGAGCAGTAGCTGTGCTACTGCTCTCCGCAGCTATTCAACTGCTCTGAAGATGGAGGCGCTACGTTCCTCCGAAACGTCGGCCAAAACGAAGAATACACGGTGCCTAAACCCAGAAGACAACTTTCATCATGGAACAGAGTTATAAATAATATGGCACAATTTACACTCATGTTCTCGCATATTTACATGTCAGGAACAATAATGTTACAACATTCATCACACTAATATCAAATACCAGTTTAGCTGACACATTTACGCATGCTTTATTCTACGTATTTCACAATCCTACACATTCATTTGTTTAATAAATTATGAAATTATATACAAATAGATTTACAGTTTACTTACAAATATTCAAGACTTAAAATAATGAAACTGCTTATTTGTTACGACAGTCTGATCAATGCATTCCTGTTAAACAAAACTGTTACCGCAAATACCCGTAAATTGGAGGGGAATAATGGAATTGCCTGTTTCGTACCAGATCCGGTCTAGAAAACCGAGATTAACGGCCGTGGGGCTACGTTGCACTAACGACGCTACACGCTCTATCCGCTAAAGTAGGCACTAACTTCGCTGACAAGCGGCTGTCGCTCGGTCGATATAGTTCGATTGTGGACTACAAGCCACGGAGTTTGCGTCGTACAAGAGTGTTAACAATATGTACTCCGCAGGTCAATGTTACATTACTTGACGCCACGGCACAGTACAGTGATCGCTTCATGCATTGGTCTTTTAGGAGCAACGAAAAATCGGCGATAACAATCAATGAGGGACGGATAGAAAGGGCGAATGAATGAAAGGATTGTATTTATGTAGATATAAAGATGTGTGAATGTTACGTTACTTCGCTAACACTCAAACTTGTTCGCAAATTCGCGCTGGTTAGTAGTATTTTTTATTGCTAGTGGTCGTGGGACTTCTGGCCTATTGTACCAGCCCCAAATGATAGGTGAGGGTCATTATGGAGCAATTGGTGGAATGAAGATTGGCAGGGGAAACCGAAGTACTCGGAGAAAACCTGCCCCAGCGCCACTTTGTCCACCACAAATCCCACTCGACCAGACCCGGGATCGAACCCGGGACGCCGAGGTGGGTAGCCAGCGACTAACCGCTTGAGCTATGGTGCGGCCATTTGGTTAGTAGTAAATAATATGCCATGAAGACATATAGGGGAGTGGATGTATAGCTCCACCACTCTTGGGTTCTGCATCTGATGGAGGTGAATGATCAGCTTCACTCCACGGCCTCTTTACTCTCAGGGGAAGAAGTCTCTTTACTCATTGGATGGGAGGCTGGGTGGACCCCGAAACCAGTCTGGATGACGTGGAATAAAGAGAATATATTTTCCTTGTCGGGAATCGAATCTCCACGCTCAAGCCCCTTAGCCCGCCTCTATACCGACTGAACTGCCCCAGTTGCATCATCAGCGAGCAGTTTGCTTTCTAAAGGATATTTTAAATATAAATATTATTTATGCAGTCTACAAATTGCTTCCTGTCACGTGCTCCTCTAATAACAAAAATCGGCAAAGCTTTGGTGTATGTAGGAGTACGAAAACGCATTTAGCCAGTCATAAAATGATGCAATAATTTGTAATTCATACCAATTATCTGAACATCATGTAAGTCTACATAAGACGAGGTAAAATTAAATAGAGAGGAAGGGGTTTAAAATTTAAAAAATTACGTCCACATCAATTGTATTTATATTTGACCTACTTTGTTTAGATACTGCAGTTAAGTTGTTCCTGTGAATATGTTCTATGAAGCAGAATACATAATCATGTAAATATACGCACGATGCGTCTTACAAAACTATATCACACATAAAGGAGACAAGACAGAAACTATTCCAATAGCTATATGAAGGGAGACTAAAAGTGGAGAAGAATTGTTTTTAACTAAATAAATGATATCACTAAGGATTCGCTGGAAACTGCCTACATCATGAGATAACAGACGAATAACCGTCATAATGGTATCACAAGATACTTATATGTAAGTCAAAGGACAGGATATCATACACTTTATTCCTAGGGGAAACTGAAGTAAGTTTTCCTGGAATGCCTTGCATTACTGTAAGAATTGTGAACTTTTTTTCAGACTAAAGATCGGGAAGTTGTTATAAATGAAAAAATGCGCGTGCGTTGTGGCTATCCTAGTGACGAGATAATTCTCTGTCCTTTAACTCATTATGAATACACAGAAAATCATTTCACAGCTGAAGTACCTAAAATAAAGGTGAAAGATATTACGGAGAAGATTTCTAATGAAAAAATAAGATAAGAAAAAGGTAAAGCTATCCATGATCAGGCCGTGGAGTTCCATAAGTATGTGAGACGTCGAGGTTCCCACATTTTCTAGACAGTCGGCTCACAGATGGCCTTGAGTTTATGAGCCTTATGAGCTGACCGGCCGCCCTTTACCCCCAGGAAGATTCCTGGTACTCATTTTTATTAGAGGCTGACTTGAACTCAGGGTTATAGTGCAGCTGGAAGGGTTAGGTCCATTGAAAAATTAATGATCTCATAGGGAATCGAACCTGAGATATTACTGCTTGTAGCGTAGTGTCTCAACCAACTACGTTTAGTTCCAAAGAAACGTTGTCACTTGCTAATACTAGAACCTGGTCATTCATTCAGCAATAATGTCTATAATTATGGTGATATATTTGTAGTTGGTTGAGGCACTATGCTATAAGCCGGAAGGACGCAGGTTCCCGACAACATTGGATTTTTAATTGACCTAATCCTTTCAGCCGCGCTATGGCCCTGGGGTCGACTCAGCCTTTAACAGAAATGGTTGCCAGGAATATTCCTTGGGGATAAAGGGCGGCAGGCCGGTCACGGTAGCCGAGCGGTCTAAGGCATGTACTGTCTTCGCTCGCTTGGAAACCGGGATCGTGGGTTCGAATCACACTCAGGGCATGGATGTTTAGTTTGTGTGTGTGTGCGTTTCTCTGTGTTTGTGTATAGGTAGAGGCCTTGCGACGAGCTGATCACCCGCCCAAGGAGTTCTACCGAATGTGTAAGATCTAGAAAAACCGAAGTGAACGGAGAAGTTCATGGAGGTAGGCCTAGGCTCACTGGGGCTATAGCGCCAAGGGAAAAAGAAAAAAAAAGGGCGGCCGGGGCGTAAGGCTGACAACTTCAACGTCATCACGGCCTGTTACAGGGACAGCTTTACTTTTTTTTTACCTTTTATGGTGATGTAATTAGTAGGTCTAATATACATACTTTCTTTTTCTGCCATTAGGAATTGAATGAGTTTTAAATTGAGTTTTATTTTCGTTTTAAAACAATTTAAAAGATACGACATATTTCGTTTGATTAGAGTAGCTCCTGCATTATTCCGGCGAAAACCAGTTCTCGAAATCACATTCCATTGAGCTACTGAACAGCAAATCAATCACTCTGAAGGGCGAAATGTAATTAGCAGGCTTTATGTACCGACTGATGTTTAAAACTGGTGTCACATTGCCAAGTATGTCAAACATATATCACTTGCCCGAACTGTGATTGCTGAAGGGTAAACTCGCCATTAGTGAAAACTGAATGGGAGGACCCGGGGTAGGCCAGTCTAAACGAGCAGCATTAAAATACGCTGCATGAAAGCCAGAATTAAAAGACTGAATCATATAATTTTCTTGCATTACTGAACGACTGCACACAATCCGTGTTTATAATAATATTTCGAGAAAAATAAGAATTATAAGTGCCCCATTATGAAATATTCTCCGAACTTCTGTACTCCATATATCTTAGTTAAAACCAAAATTATCCATTTGTTTAATTAATTACACGCCTGATGATGACCCAGTATAAGGCTCAAAACATGTAGCGTCAATAAAAACAAATATTGATATGATGTCTACCTTGTTTTGAATATAGAATATTGTTGTGTAGACTGCGTACATTTGTATACATTTTATGTACATATGTAGCTGTTCCAAGGCGTTCGAAAACACCTCGTCATGCAGACGTATGGGGGAGTGGAGATATATCTTCACTATTCTTGATCTCAGCACTAGATGGAGAAAGTGGTAAGCATCGCTTCCCGACAGCTTTTCCCCCGGGGAAATTGTCCCAGGTACCCTATGGATAAGAGACTGGGTGGGCAGATGGATCGGTCTGACCCTTGTAAAAATATGAAAAACTTGTTGCTCTTACTGGAATGCGAACCCCGTCCGACCAGCCCATCACTATACTACCTGAGCTATCTCGCCTCTATTTACTCCCTCTCATATTCAGATATTTCCCTCAGAACCATGTTCTCTAACACCAACAGTTAATGTTGGACTTGAGGATCTAGCGGCGGTTACTATGAAGAAAAGCGTCTTCTGGGTTGTAACGCCCTGTAGTTCGGAGGAACTTATCACTTCCATCTTCACGGTCAATGCAGCCCAGCTTGTCGCCTTTTTCTTTTGGTTTCTTTCTTGACTTCATATACACCATGAAGATGGAGGCGATATAGTACTCTGGAACATTAGATTCTCTCCGAATTACATGATGTTATGAAGCAGGAAATCTTACGCTTCGTCATCGACCTGTGTTCCTTCATCAGACAAAAACTCCGTCTATATGTGGGTCTCTGTAGTACATAAAACATGATACTTGTTTTAAGGCCCCACACTCAAGCTAGTGGACTACCCACTGTCGTCTGTCCGCAACTGATTTCTGAACATGTTCCATCCATCCACTCATACACCNCCATCCATCCAACCAGCCACCCACCCATCCACCCATACACCCACCCCCCATCCATCCATCCAACCAGCCATCCATCCACACATCCATCCATCCAACCAGCCACCCGCCCACCCATCCATCCATCCAACCAGCCACCCACCCACCCATACATCCACCCATCCAACCAGCCACCCACCCACCCATCCATCCTCCCATCCAACTTTATTCCTTTGCTCCCATTTGGAGCACAGAGCTTCGTTTCACTCCACTTTCTTAATCTTAGAGACCTTGATCGGGGGATCAGCCTGTCTAAAGGCTGCTACCTATACAGGACAACAGAAACACAGTATAAACGCAGACAAACACCCATTTCTTGAGTGGGATTTTATCCTACGATCCCAGTTTTCGAGCGAGCGAACACAGTTCACACCCCAGACCACGCGGCCACTGTGATCGACTGATGAAGCTGTAGAGATTTTACCAGTTAAATTCAAGCCATTCTCGATGCACCCTTCAGATGCAAGAGATGAGTCTGAGGAGGGGCACCGGATGCGAATCATAAGACAATCTCTGGTGCTCGCAAGTGTATTTCGATATAACGGTTTTGGTGTGACCTCTACACTGCGGCATAATCTCAGATCATGTTGAGCTAGTTCGAATTGCAGCTCTGCAGTCGAGAGGCATGAAATTATTATGAGACCCTGCCCTATATGAAAGATGGGCACTGCAAACTAAGAAGAATATTATTAAACCCGGTTTAGTTGCAGCAACAAGTTGAACGTTACAATTTTATTTGTGTAAGAACATTTTGTCTCTAGTTTGAGCGTTTATTCTAGTAGAGTAAAAATTTTGGTGCAGAAAACATGACATATTTTAGCTACGCTTAATTTTGTCTTTATGACAGAAGGGGGACCTTCTATTCTGAAGACGTGGGCAGTGCTTTTCTCCGAAATTCTAGTAAATATGTACCAGACTACACTACATATGTTCTAGAAGATAACACTTCTAACAGTTACTACCACGAGAACGTATTTTTCATACTGAAACATTTCTTCTATACAGGTACACAATCAGCTGCGTAAAATACCTTTGTGACATGTTTTCAATAAATATGCACAGTCCAGCAAATTCAAATGCCAAATTATTGCTGAGGTTGAGATGAGTAACACGTAGAACGCATGGAATTGACAAGAAATTACACAGAATTCAAGTCAGAAAACCTGATGGGAAGAGACTACTTGAGAGACACATGAGTAAATCTGATGATAATACTAAAATAGATATTAAACAAACAGGTTGTGATTATGTGTACTGGATTAACCTGTAATAAGGCTAATGGATTTTGGGGTTCTGTAAATTCAAAAGAATTCTTCATTAGCTGAACGATTGTTAGTTTCTAAAGGACTCCGCTCTATGAAATTAGTCATGTCATTACACTAGGTTCTCCATGAAATTGGTCATGTCATTAGACTAGGTTCTCCATGAAGTTAGTCATGTCATTAGACTAGGTTCTCCATGAAGTTAGTGATGTCATTACACTAGGTTCTCCATGAAGTTAGTCATGTCATTATACTAGGTTATCCATGAAATTAGTCATGTCATTATACTAGGTTCTCCATGAAATTAGTCATATCATTACACTAGGTTCTCCATGAAATTAGGCATTACACTAGGTTCTCCATGAAGTTAGTCATGTCATTATACTAGGTTCTCCATGAAATTAGTCATGACATTATACTAGGTTCCCCATAAAGTTAGTTATGTCATTATACTAGGCTCTCCATGAAATTAATCATGTCATTATACTAGGTTCTCCATTAAATTAATCATGACATTATAGTGGGCACATTAAATAAAGTGTCTGAGATGCCCATCGGAAGGAATCGCCCATCCTTTCAACACTTTATGGACACAAAGTGGCACAGAACGAATATATTTCTATTTAGAGTTTGCAGATAGCTGTAAATCTGTAGTTGAAGAAGCAAAAAATGAGTTTAAAAACAGAAACAGAATACTGCAACGTTGAAAGCTATACGAAGCGAATTTACTCATCATGGACTGATGCTCTATGATGATTCAGTTGAAGGATTATCCGGGAAAACACAGAAACCTATTTTCAAACCAGAAAGAAAAAACTTCCCGACTATGTGCTGATAGGAGCTTAAAATGGTTTCGAACTATCTAGAACTCTTGTCCCTTCTTCCGGTACCGAAAGCTCTTACTCATTATAAGTACGAATATAGTTCTTGCATAACTTCGCTTTCAACTTTCTTCAGGCAGTATTTCCATTTCAGATAAAATGCTTACTTCCTGCTTGTTTTCGGACGAATTATATCCACTTCAGTAAATTCCTGCCATCAATTGAGCTGGAAACTATCGCTGAGGAATGTGAAGGATGGGAGGAACGAAACAGTGTGTCTGGCACAAGAAATCTGAACATTGCACTTCATGTACACAAACTCGTGAATCCAGATTCTCTGCTATCATACAGCCTGCTTCCAGAAACGATTGGCTACTTCAGTACCCCTGAATTTTTTGTGAATGATGTTTTCGAATAGTTTTCTATGTTTCTATGTGTAACTGATGTCGATCACAGTGGCCGCGCGATCTAAGTCATAAACTGTTTTCGATCACTCGAACGCTGGGATCGTG
The DNA here is from genome assembly GCF_002891405.2 of Cryptotermes secundus. Lineage (NCBI taxonomy): Eukaryota > Metazoa > Arthropoda > Insecta > Blattodea > Kalotermitidae > Cryptotermes > Cryptotermes secundus. The sequence goes on along the minus strand of NW_019725416.1, from coordinate 2,280,929 downwards.
TTTTCGAATCTCACTAACGGTATGGATGTCTGTGTACACGTTTATTCTGTGTTAAGGTAGCGGCCTTGCGACGGGCTGATCACTCATTCAAGGAGCCTTACCGTCTCTGTAAAAAAAAATACTAAACTGAAAAAGAGGCCAGGGCCCAACAAAGGGATGTAAAGACATTGAATGAATGAATTAATTAATATATGATTAATCTCGTTAAGGGTATCTTCACGAAATTGTTCTAACCTCAGATTAAGTGGGAAAGGGCATTCCACTGAAACAAAGAGTTCTTACAACAATTTAAGTACTGCAGGCTACGGTGTATATAACTTTGAATGTTAGATCGATGGATGAACGGTGAATTGGAACTGACATGGAAGGAAGCGGTGCTGTTTTCTTTTCTTTCCCTTCGCTCCCGCTTTGGAGCTTAGGGTTGATTTCTCAGTTTCATTGATCATTTTACAGACGGTAGGACTCTTTGGACGAGTGATCAGCTGGTTGTAAGGCCTCTACCTAAACACAGGACAACACAGACACATAATAAACGCATACACACACCAAACATCCATGACTTGAGTGGGATTCCAACACACGATCGCGACTTCCGAGCGAACGAAGACAGTACATGCCTTAGACTGCTGGGCTATCGTGACCGGTGGTAATGGTTTCATTAAGGTATTGTCCCGGAAACTGCCTGGAGGGACTGAGGAAAACTACTAATGACATGAATGAGGAGATCCGAAAACCGGACTAGATTCGGAGGACAGAGTGGCTCTCAAAGAGAAGCTTAGAAGGTTACCATTACACCACCCTCCCGGCTTGACTGAACATGCTTTAAGATTACCTACGCACAGTAACTGCCACTGTTAAAGCATTGCCAATCCAGGAAAAGCGTATAATCTATAGCGAGTACCGTATGATATATCGAAATAATATAAACTTAAATTTGGATTCTAAATATTTAGACCTCCTCGGGACTGACCACATTCCGGTTCATAGAGGGTATGATAATCAGATTCTTTGTTATAAATACACAATTAATAGATTATTATGAATAACTTAAAATTCTTTCATTAGCTCAGAAACTCTTCCAAAGACAGTAGTGATCCATGTCACGGGGCGATAAATAATTATATTGTTGACAAAATAATCAGAAATGTTAATTCACTGTCACTTCATGTTCATCTTCGTGTTATATTAAATATAGTATACAGCATATCGAAATATGTGCAAAATATAAGTTACATATTTTAAGGAGATATCGATATATGAATTGGGATGTCCATGCCATGCATTCGTTCATATTCCGCTTATGAAATAAAAAAAAATCATTTTTGTTTGAGGTTCATGTAAAATTATGCTTGGTACAGACCAAATAAGACGCCACTGAAGTTCGCAAGGTAACATTTGTGGTGACCTTTGAGAATTTACTACTCTATACATCCGTTATGTAACAATGTAGCTGAAACAATCTACGGACTAATATAAAAACATGGCTGCGCCATAGCTCAAGCGGTTAGTCGCTGGTTTCCCACCGAGGCGGCCCGGGTTCGATCCAGGGTCTGGTCAAGTGGGATTTGTGGTGGACAAAGTGGCGCTGGGGCAGATTTTCTACGAGTACTTCGGTTTCCCCTGCCAATCTTCATTCCACCAATTGCTCCACAATCACCCTATCATCTGGGGCTGGTATAATAGGCCAGAAGTGGCCGCAGTACAAGGGACTTAGTCCCACCCCACTAGCAATAAACAAAATATACAAACATTACTTCCCAATTAAGGTATTCACTTTATGCTCTTCTTGCAAAGATGTGTAAACATAGAAAAGGAGCAGGTGAGAACATGTTCAGTGGCTGAGATATGTAATTATTATTATTATTATTATTATTATTATTATTATTATAGGAGGGGGTGGGTTTCCCCATGCACCGCGACCAGTTGTTGATCTATTGTACGTCCCCCTTTGATATTCTAGCAGTCGCCATACCCTACCTGTACTGGTGCGTGCTATCAGCCCCGTTCAGCCAACGAGGCATTGGGAACTACTTGGGCGTTAAACTTGCCTAATTTCGCTCAGAGGTCTTCTAGAGGCATGAGGATCTTTTACGTGCCGTAAATCTACGACACGGGACACACGGCTTAAAGTCCCTCCCGGAGGATTTGTTCCCTGAATTTTTCCGCCCTTAAGAATTCCACGACCTCTGCCGGATTTGAACCAGCGTACCTTGACTCATGAGGTGGGAACGTTACCCCTAGACTACGCAGGCCGCTGATATATGTAATACTCATATGGATATGGGACACACCTGTTGTATTCCTTGTAATTCTTCGGCCTGCTGTTATAAAAGAGGGGCTCCGATTCATTGTCGCTGTACCGGCGACCTGTGTCCCCGCTTCCACCGTAATAGTGACCCTGTCCCTGGGGCACATCGTCCCGTTCGTAGGAGTTCTCGCGACTGGTCTCCAACGACCGTTGAGGTGTGCACATTTGGTGCGCTGCGCTCCTGAACTGGGAAGCTGAAGAGTTGGCGTGTTGCCCCACCGGATAGTTGAGGTCGCTCGTGTAGTCGCTGTCCTCCGAGTATCCAGCTGAAACCAAGTAAGAACACTTTTCTGCGTTCAGCTCCGTAAAGAACGGCAATATATATATATATATACAAATATATGCGGAGTGTAAGTGAAACTTGTGGACAAATTTTGGGCCAGCGTTTCACATAGCAAAACAAGAAGAAATGTCCAGAAACATTTAATTTGTTAGTTACAGCTAAAAGCCAGTATGTTTCTCCACGTAGTCTTACAGGCAACCACTAGCGAGATTTCTTCTTACATGATATGCCAAATCTGTTACTAGATGTACCAGTGGCAGTCATGGTGCTCCGCGCTGTGTGAGATGTTCTGACATGTTATGACTGATGCATAGGTAGAGGAGGACCCACTGCATGGACTGACGTTCACCACATGTAATTCCTCTACATTTGTACCTGTACGAGAACCTAAAATCCCTTGTGTATGCAGCTGCTATTGACAACGAAGCAGCACTTCACCATTGCATCGTGGATGCCTGTCAGACTTTCTGCAACTGTCCCAGCTTCTTTGCATGGATGCAGCGGTCCATGATGAGACGTGTCGAGGCGTGCATTGAATTTTATGGTGGACATTTTGAGTACTTATTTTATACACACACACTTTCACAGTAGCTGCGCGGTCTAAGGCATGAACAGTCTTCGGATCGCTCGGCCGCTGGGATCGTGGGTTCGAATTCCAATCAGTGCATGGATGTTCGGTGTATGTGTTTATTCTGTTTGTGTTGTTCTGTGTGTAGGTAGCACCCTTGTGACGGACTGATCACTCGTCCAAGGAGCCCTACCGTCTGTGAAAAATTATTACCGAACTAAGTAAGAGACAATGGCTCTGAATGGGCTGGAAGAGCCATTGGGGGGGAAAAAAATATGTCTATGCATATATATATATATACACATTTTCAGGTATAACGCACAAATTAAATGTTTACGGACACATGTTGAAATTGACATGTTTTCTTGTTTTGGTATGTGGAACTCACTCACTCACTCACTCATGGAGTTGATTTCTTCTTGAGAAGCTGCAAATTGTGCAGCCACTCAAGAACTTCCAAGCATTTTATGGAACCCGAAGGTTCATTACCGTGTTCACAAGAGCTCTCCACTGATCCCTATCCTGAGCCAGATCAATCCAATCCATACCACCCCATCCTATCTCTAAAAGTTATGTGGAACTCGTGCCCCAATTTGTCCGCGTCTTTCAGTTACACCCTATATACATATTTTGTGGCATTCTCTAATGCTTCAAATTATATTAATGTTATAAACACAGACATTACAATAAAACTGATTTTGTTAGTATTATTAACTTGGTTAATAATTTGGTAAGTAAGGTGAAAGGTACAATTATTCTTCCACTTAATTAAGTACCACGCCATGAAGACGTGTGGTGAATTGGAGGTATGGTCCCACCGTTTTGAGCTCGGCTCACGCCTCGGCCGCTTTACCCCCGTGGAAGAAACCCCTAGTAACATTTTCATAGGAAACTGTACACTGTGAAGGACAGAAAAGTTTCTTGTCCTTTCCGGGAATAAAACCCTGATTCTTCGGTCATCCATCCAGTAGCTCGTCGCTATACCGACCGAGCTAACCCGGTTCTTTCCAGCATAATTTCTCTCTCAAACTAATGCCTCGAGAATGACTATGCCAAAATAGTTACGCCTCCACTAAATGACTTGAAAATTATTGATGGGCTCTGATTATTTGTGTAGCAACTGAGAAGAATCGTGAAAATTCTTAGTCGGCATAACAGATCCCGAGTACCTCCACATTACGAAGACGGAATAGAAGGAATTATACAGTAATCTGCTTGGAAGCATTGACGAACTGGAAGGTAAGTCTCCTACAAAATGCAAAGACAGAGTAATCAGCGCTAGATCCGTAAGTTCGGGGACAGGATATGCATTATTAACTCGTCAGAAGCAGCGAGTAAGATGATACGATGGTCCAGAGGAAGGGCATGAAGGTAACCATGGGCCTCTGTGTCAGACACGTTCCTAGAATTTTTCTGCGGGGTCTCGAGAAACCTGTGAAGAAACATCGTCGCCATTGTTATCCAGATTCCTTGAGTGCGCTAGTTTGCTAGTAAGGTTTGTTCTTGTACCTCCCGAAAAAAAGGGCGTTTTCTCGAAATATCATGCTTCATAGCATCTTGGGCACACTGTACCTTCTGAGAAAGTTTTATAACTCTGGATAGAGCCCAGCCACACCCGATATTTTAACATTCCTGGGCAACTGTTCCTCTCAGAGTAGCTTGATTTGGAACATTCTGGACCTCTCTCTCAGCACTGCATATTTTAAGCTTATATTCTGTTACGTTTATATTGCTTCTGGGATAGTCACGCTGTAAGAGCCTTATACGTATAACCTGCACAAGTGTGTGTAGTTTTTTTAACGGTGCTGTCAGCCACAGACTACATATATAGGGGCTAATGATTAGATGGCAGTGAGTAAATAACTAGAGACTATATGAAACAGCCGTGTCATGTGTGCACGGTAGAACAAACGTGTCATTAGCCTGAAGATAGATGAAGAGCATGAAAACCCCTCCGTGAGGGTAGTCGGTGTCTCAGCTTGGATTCGAATCGGATATTTCCCAAATGCAAGTCAGAAGCTTTGCCGATTCAGTCAACTTGCTCGTTGTGTAGACCTATCATTTTTTGTTGTGTGGGTTTCTATAGGCACCATTTTATTTTTTTACGTACGTAGAATTGGAAAGTGTTATTATGAGAAAATAGATCTCTAGATTTTGACGGATATATATGTTCGCAGGCTCCTGAACGCAAAGAAGTTTTCTATAGCGCCATATGTGTGTATGGATGGATGTACAGATGGAGTCTCGCTAGCGCCAGAAAGGTTTGACGTAACTTGTTCTATTCGGCATTTAAGACATTGTCAATCGTAAGTCTGTGCCTGCTGAATATTAATGTTCTAACTCCGAAAGTATAGGCCCTTCAGATAGGCGTCCAAAACAAAATGGCGATTTTGTAGAAAATGCCTTGAACGATTTCGACTAAGTTTCAGTAATGTGCGACCGTCTCTGTGGACTAGTGGTCAGAGTTCCTGGCTACAGATCCAGAGGTACCAGGCTCGATTCAAGGCGCTACCAGACTTTCTGGGAAGTAGTGGGTAGTGTGTAACATATATACTTACTTACTTACTTACTCATGGAGCTGAGCCCTTCTTGAGGAGCCGCCAATTCTGCAGCTACTCAAGAATTTCCTGACGGTTCATCACCGTGTTCACAAGAGCCCTCCACTGGTCCCTATCCTGAGCCAGATCTATCCAACCCATGCCATCCCATTTTATCTCTCTAAGATCCATTCTAATATTGTCCACCCACCTACGCCTTCGTCTTCCCTGTGGTCTCTTTATATATACACACAAAGTTATAAGAAAATATTACATTGAATTCCAAACTCGCAATTAAAAAAAGTGTTTAGTGGATGACATTAAGGTTTATTTACAATTGCTGTTTCAACTGCAGAACCGTATTTAAATCTCTTTTATAGGTTCGGGGTCTTCAGACTTCTTCATCCACATCAAGGGAGGCTAAGACTAAAGGGGCCCATACATGTACGAGTCTGGAGCCGGGCTCGGATTAATTTCACCACAAACGCATGAGCTGACTTCCAACTTTGCGACACACACATGGACGAGTTTGGCTCATTGGAACCGGAGCCGAGACGGACTCGTGAGCCAGACTCGTACGTGTATGGGCCCCTTAAAATAGCCTGGTAACCACTACTCTGTTCAGTGAGCGGTAGCCTATTACCTTGCAGCAGGATCTCCTATTGAGCCCTGAATTTCGACTCGTTCTTACACTCGCGCACACAAATAACAACATAGTTTTGACATTTATATTTCTGTAGGAGAAGGCCAATACTTCGGAGGAATAAGCTTCCTCCATTTTCAGGTTCTGAATTTTGTAGGATGAGGAGTCAACTTTAGTAGGATAAATCCAGGTTCCAAAGAATATGGTCACACGGACCCGCTGCAGAGTGATAGGAGATGGAGCCCCGGTCGGGTCAAAAGAATAGTGGACAAGTAAATTATATTCTACCTGAAGAAAGCAGTCTTTTGGGATGTGGCATCATGTAGATATTGTGTTAACCGACGTTTCGGAGGAACGTATCGCCTCCATCTTCAGGGTCTTCTTTCTCTTGTTTTCTACCCTGAAGATGGAGACGATACGTTCCTCTGAAACGTCGGTGAACACAATATCTACACAGCGCCACATCCAAGAAGACTGCTTTCTTCATAGTCACCACCGTGAAAACCTCACATCTTATATATTCTACCTGTTCGAAAGCAACGTTTACTGAGCAAGTTATCTCAAGCGGCAATATTCCTGACGTGTATATTCGACGTCTCCGGTTCGAATTTTGGCCGGGACACTAACTACATAATTTTTTTTTCGTGGTACCCTGCAGTTCCTCCGAGCAAATTCCGAGGTAGCGCCTTTAATTAGGCAACCATCACTTCCTTCCACATCCTCTCCAATTCATCAGCCACTATTCGTCCTAATGTAATCTGAGATTCTGGTAGCATCACTAAATAGATTATATGTAAATATAAAATAGGAACACTTTTTGTCTCTCAGCCTGTAGTTTTGCACCCGTGGTAACGAAACATATCCTGAATAAATTAACCTCTCATTACCATTTTTTAACGCTAGTGGGGTGGGACTAAATCCCTTGTACTGCGGCAACTTCTGGCCTATTGTAACACCCCCAGATGATAGGTGAGGGTGATTGTGGAGCAATTGGTGGAATGAATATTGGCAGGGGAAAGCGAAGTAATCGGAGAAAACCTGCCTCAGCGCCACTTTGTCCACCACAAATCCTACTTCACCAGACCGGGATCGAACCAGGGCCGCCGCGATGGGAAGCCAGCGACTAACAGATTGAGCTATGGCGCGGCCCATTTTCTTACCATTTACTCTTACTAAAAGTAACTCAGTTAAGTTTCGCTGGTCTTAAAAAGGCAAAGTTGTCCCTGTGCTGAATTAATTAAGCGTAATACAATTAAGGCATATAAGGGAGTGGAGGTATAGCTCCACAATTCTTTACCTCGGCACTGGACGGAGGTGAGTGGTCAGCTTAATACCATGGCCGCTTTGCCCCCAAGAAAATCGCCCCTGGTACCCATTAAGTTTCTGTAGTCTTACGACCCTAAGTTGTAGGGTCAGTACTGGAGGTGCAACTTTTTGTCTTCCTCGTAGACTGTTGGGGCGCTATGTCATCACTTTTTTATAAATGTTATCTCTATGGTGTTTCGACCTAATAATGTCATCATCAGGTGGATATTTAACGTGATTGCTTCACTCAAGTATTGTTTTATCTAGTTAAAGAGTTCTAAGACTTAGTTAAAATTAGTCTCAGCTATTGGCGGTATCCGCCCGTGATGCACGTAAGTCACACAATACCACCTTGTACTCAGTACAGACCTGATACACAACACAATTGTTCTGCACTATGATAAGACACCTCATATGGGAAGAAACAAAAAGAACACGGAATTCTAGAATCAAAGATTATCAATTGAAAAAATAAGTTTGAATAATTTCAACAAAATTCAGCAACAATTTAAAGTATTAGAACAATGAACTAGAAAAAGCATCTCTTTTCAATGACTCTTGAAGCCCTTTCAGGGCTCAGGCCTCATATTTAGTTCCCTAATCATTTTTCACAGACAGTAGGACTCCTTAGACGAATGATCAACCCGTCGCAAGGCCGCTACCTAAACACAGGACAATACAAACACAGAATAAACGCATACACACATAAAATATCCATGATCTTAGTGGAATTCAAACCCACGATCCCAGCGTCCGATCGAGAGAAGACAGTTCATGCGCTAGACCGCGCGGCTACTGTAACCAGCAGAAAAGCAATACAGAGCAGTCCTTACGTAAAAGGCTCTACCTGATAAGGAAGTAACAATGTCTAAATATATCGTAGAAGTAACATTAATAGAAAGCGACAACATAACACACCAGCAGTACTGGAGCACAATAAGAAGTTGTACATTCAAGACTGACCAGCAAATTTAATGGTTCTCCAGTGCGATAGGATGCTAAAATATTCTCTAGTCCCTTCAGAAGATAGGGACGCTGCTTTCAAATTCGATTCCTCCAGGGAAATGCAGCTGCAATTAATTTAATCCTGCATTGTTTGTTTCTGTTGGAATTTTACTTAAGAAGGTATTTTATTCTGAATTAAATTACACAGACAAGCAAGGGCACAGTGGAAGGATTCTGCAGCACGTTAACGTAACGTGGCAGGGGAGGGAACAGTCTTCAACTCTACGAATTTTACATACAGATAAAAGATATATTCTCGTTACTTACGGGACACCGTGTACTCACAGTGGCCGTAGTACTGGAGCTGACGTCGCGCCTGTTCTGCTCGAGCCTCCTGGTCCATGATGCTGTTGAGCAGCTCCAACTTCCGCTGCAGATCCGCGCCCTCCGTGTTCTCAGGGTCTGCGCATAAGACATCACAATATGCCCTCGACCTCACACACAGCACAGCCTCCGGGAAAACTACCCACAACTCCTTTTGTTTTTCTGTAGTGTGGTTAGGCAAATTCAGAACATTGTTTCAAAACAAGGCCCATCTGTCCTTACAAATACGCCCATATACTGGAGTCATTGTTTCAAAACAAGGTCTAACAGTCCTTACAAATACACCCATAAACTGGAGTCACTGTTTCAAAAGAAGGCCCATTAGTCCTTATAAATACGCCCATATTCTGGAGTCATTGTTTCAAAATAAGGCCCATCTGTCATAAATACGCCCATATACTGGAGTCAAAAATCTGAAGCAGCTTTATTCAGTTGTAAAGTACATACTGTTCATGGCATAGAAATCGATTATGTATAAATAATGACATGAAAGAGCGAATACAAATCCAACAGGTTTTATTTTATGATGTGCATACAATGACACAATTTAAAAAGGAAATTTCCTCTTCATTGAAATGAAAATAAATATTTAATTAAACTTTTATGCTTCAATGCGTACCACATTCTTTAACGTTAAATGACGCAGCATTTCGCCCAAAGAATTTGCGAGGTTTTTCCTCGAAACAAAGAATGATTATTTCGCAAAACATCACTAACTGAATAACGTTTGTACCAAGGAAGCGGTGCATTCTCTTTAATGTAGAAATCTACTTTTAAAATATTATTGGTTGAGTTTCGTCTTATAAAATATTAATTTAATAAACTATGTTCTATCCTTCATTTGATCTTTATTCTGTGCTAATCGATAACATTTAAGAATGTAATTAAGTGTATATGTTGGAACTGTATGCGAATTCAATTGTAGCCAATAAAAATGTAATGAAATGTATTGATCAGAATTACGAACATCCTTAAATTTTGGCAGCAACGAAATATTATTGTCTGAGAACCAAGGATATATCGATAGCCTTGAGTAAGGTAAGTTGGTATATTTTGAGTGTCTGGTTATAAATACTGCAAAATACTCTGCAGTGACGAAGTAAATGCCAGGATAACTGTGAGCAAACTTCAATTTTTTTTAATCTAATCCTCTTATAAATATATTAGCCTATACATAGCTAGAAATTAAATAAGATACGTACAGTTTCTGTGTATGTTCTTAAAGAAAGTTAGCTACAAACCCACACTCTAACTTTTCACTTTCCTTTAAGACTCAAGACACATTCGTAAGTCGTGTCTTTAAAAACTCAGTATTTATTTTAGAAGTGTTTTCGAAATGGCGAAAGTAAAACTGTCAACACATGATGCAGCACGCGGGGATTGGAGCTAAACATCCACTTATTGATGTCGGCTACAGATTAATTCATTTATCAACGTCACATCCCTTCCGCAGTTACCTGGTTTAAAGGGGCACCGGTAACTCTTACAAAGGGGACTGAATGGGTCTTAGACTATTGTGGGTTTGGTGCCGAAGAGAAGGTTCATGTCCCTAATGGGAACAGATCTCCAACGGTCCAGCTAGTAGCCATTCACTTCAATGACTTGAAGTCAAATTGTACACATATTTCAAATATGCGTTAAATGCAGCATTTGTCATTAACGCAGTGAGGATGCTCAGAAATTTGGGTACAGCCTCTTGTTCTGCTTTGTTCTACTGACTGAAGTGCAAACAGCCGTACAAATGAGGACTGAAGATTCTGTTTCGTGTGGTCGGCATGTGTGATGTGATTATGTTGTTTCTTGTATTTGTTGCGTTCATTCTGAAAATCTTCTATCCCTAATCATGCATTTTACCTAAAAAGGATAATCAACAATCTTCAATCAAATAATATGTTTTATTGAATATATTATTTTTAATATAATTGGATACTAAAAATTTGTTATTGTAGTTCAAAGGAAAATTTGTAACGATAAGCAAGTATGTAATTGATATTTTCATGAGACTTGCATGAGAAATTACTTATAACCGATCATGTAAAGAATATCTTATAAACTACAAAACACTGAACACAGTTTTACGGATTCGTATGAGAAACCTAAAACTTACGATGTACATTCAAGCTGACAATATGGAAAGACGCCATAGCATTCCTTCAATATATTCTTTACTCTGTACGACTCTCATTTTGGTTTAACGGCAGAATTCCTATACGTACTGTGGCAGACAGTTGAGTCTGTTCTGTTGTCAAACATACTTGAGTCTTCTAGCGTGAGCTGTTAGCTTTGTACACTTATGTCTTTATACTTCTTTGCACTCTGAAGGAACAAAAGCGGATTTTGGCTTATTCTTGGGGACCAACTACTTGGCACGCACACACAAACTTAATGTCGTACACTTTAAGCGAAGCGCTAACTTACAGCGCTCTGCTGACAATGCGCCTGCAAAACATTTCCAGTCTGTTCCTGACATCGTTTTGGGACACGTGTGAATAGTTCCAGTTCATATCACGTGGTTGTGCTGGTGCTACAGTGAATTGGCATAAACACGTGTACAAGAGAAGGGGGTGAGAATAGAACTTTCTGAACAAAATCACATTTACCACATGCAGTGCAAAATAAGAACGAAGTTAGAAGTTCTCCTGCAAAGTGCCAACAATTAGTGATGTCCATTCCACTGAACTAGGGAAGTAACTGGAACGAGGAGTACTTTCTGTCCCACATCAATGGATTACAGGGAGATAAGTGCAAATTTGTCATTCCCAAGGCAATAAATTTATTAAGTTATTCTAGCTTATCAAATATTTTTAAGAAAATTTACCGAAAATGTTATGTAAATTTGCATGAGGTGAAATAAGTTCAAGATATTATCACGCAGCATGCCTATATGATACGCACCTCAGAGACGACATTCAGTTTAAACACATAGAAACATATCGCCTAACGCCAAGCAGAGGCTTAAGAAAAAACACTAAGTTAATCGTATTGCGACATGACGGATTATAAACCCTAATATATTGAATCCTAGCATCTAAGGACTCTGTTTAATGTATCGATAAACTCTTACAATGCGGTGCATAACCGGGGCATGATGCCCGGATTTTGTACAAATTACTCATAAAACATGAGACAGTAATGCAAGAGAATCGCTCAGGAAAGGGGTGCCACGAGATAAGCGCTTCGGAAGTGAATGTCTTCTATAGCGAGGCTATTACGTTTGGTTCTATTAAGTAGCATAGATACAGAATGCTGTCTTGTAGGATGTGGCGCCGTGTAGATCTTGTGTGAACCGACGTTTCAGAGGAACGTATAGTCTCCATGTGGCTGCAGCTACATTCTCAAGCTGGTTCCTCATTCGCGGATATTTCTACCCTGAAGATGGAGGCGATATATTCCTCCAAAATGTCGGTTCACATAAGATCTTCACAGCGCCACATCCCAGAAGAATTCTTTATAGTCACCGCCATGAAAACCTCAAATTTTACAAGATACTGTTAAGAGTGGAAATTTGTGATATCCTGAAGAAATTTGAAGGGTTATAAGGATCGTGGAAACATATGTCCTAATTTTGTCCGAAATTAGTAATTTAAAGATTGTACGCACAAAGTTAGATCTCATGATAAAGTGAATCGTGATGTCTTAAATTTCTTTTCCTTGGCACTACAGCCCCAGTGGGCCTAGGCCTACCTCCATGAACTTCTCCGTTCACTTCGGTTTTTCTAGATCTTACACATTCGGTAGGACTCCTTGGGCGGGTGATCAGCTCATCGCAAGGCCTCTACCTGCACACAAACACAGAAAAACGCACACACACAAATTAAACATCCATGCCCTGAGTGGGATTCAAATCCACGATCCCGGTTTCCAAGCGAGCGAAGACAGTACATGCCTTAGACCACTCGGCTACCGTGACCGGCACGTTTTAAATTTACGGAAGGTTTTTTCAGACGCCGTACAGCGCCAAGTTAAATTGGAAAGAAAATCTTGTTAAATTCACTCTTGTCATTAATATTTGATGCGTGTTTCTCCGGAAATTGTAAAATGAGCAAAACGTTTTACTCGAACACTCAAAACTCGCACTTCATTAAAGTAACGATTTATGAATTCGTTAGATATAATGGAACTTCACACTTCCACTGAAAATTCCTGCGAATTGATATTTAAATATCCGAATAAACATTTCACGTTCCAGTGTATTCCTTCATGCAGTGGCCCATTCACATTCTAAGAATACACAAACTTGCGGACAAACTTCACAAAACAAGGACAGGTAAGTCAAGAGCGCTGTATGAATTCATAGAGAAAAATGACAAGTTGCACTAGACTGCATATGGGCAGCAGGAATGAAAACGGGGGGGGATTTTGTATGTCTCCATGTTTTCTACATGTAGCGAACTTATCTTCAGGTCTTGAAGGACACTTGTAGAACGGTCATCGGAAAGCACATACTACAAACGCGACATTCTGTGCTACAGAGAAAATAATCCGGTTAACTTGAAGGACACCGTCACACTGAATACAAAATTCATGTTCTTTAGATGCTTGTAAGTCACTGCGAAGCAGAAAACTCGTCCATCAACGTGTAATATAAATGCGGCATATTCGTATAGGGATTAAGCTAGTGAATATATCGTTATTGCTGAAATAAATTGTTTGTCACGCGAGATCGTGTTCGCAGTGGTCCCATTTGCCTGGAAGTCGTGTTGATCCGAGAGAGCATGGAATTGCGTGATTTTGTTATTGCTGACGAGTTCAAAGTTGGGTTGGAAACCCTCGTCCTTATAAAACTAAATTTTACAATTCGCAGTAACAGAATTGTCAGGCGGCGCCATAGCTCAAGCGGTAGGTCGCTGGCTTCCCACCGTGCCGGCCCGGGTTCGATCCCGGTCTGATTAAGTGGGATTTGTGGTGGACAAAGTGGTGCTGGGGCAGGTTTTCTCCGTGTACTTCGGTTTCCCCTGCCAATCTTCATTCCGACAAATTCTCCATCATCATAATCACCCGGGGCAAGCTACAATAAGGCAATCAGTGGCTGCCGTGCCGAGTGGACCCAGCTGGACTCCACCCCCCCCCACTAAGCGAATTAAAAAGAATTGCTTGAAACTATGCCTACAAAATGAAATGCCGTTAGATTATATTTTCAGGTAATGTGTAATTACTTTCTAATATTAAATCTTATTTTCGGGCAAATGATAATAATATTTCATCGCCAACAGAATAAAAGAACACCATTTTGAGGCATGATTTATTGGTCTATATATGAATTCGTTAAGGAGCCGGAATAGCGTAGTCGGTATAGCGACTAGCTACGAGCTGGAAGACAGAGGGATTGGAGTTCGAGTCCCGATATCAAGAATTTTCACTTCAAGTCGTCCCGACCGGCTCTGAGGTTCACCCAACGTCCTATCCAATGGATACCGGGGGCTCTTTTCCTAGGAGTAAAGCGGCCGAGGCGTGAGGCTGACCACTTACCTCCAAATAGTGCCGAGGTCAAGAATACTTGGACCTATACATCCAATCCCCATGCTCCTTCAAAATGTAGTGCTTAATTAGTTAAGCACAGGGAAAACTTTATCTTTAACGAATTTATATATATACTCGTATATCGTACTGCCTTATATCAATGAACTGCGAAATGTCCCGAATTTTTGTACGAATATCGTGTTTGCTCACTTACTGCAAAAACGCATGCGCTGTAGCCTATAATTAAATGTTATTTCCCTTACATCCATCCACGAGCGTGTCTGTCTAATGGGACCAGGCAGGGTACACATGCCGGGACTCAGAACTCTTAACATTTTGACTCTCAATAGACCCAGATAAGAAACGTTTCCTGCTGTGAGCTCCGCATGTCTCTATTGAGGTTATCCGATCGTAATTATATTCGTTCTAATTTCCTGAACTTTTGGCCAGGCTCGATGACTACTCCACAGTAATACATTTATATGTAGAATTATGTAAATTTTATCTAAACTTAACCTATTATTCAAAAGCATGGGAAAGTGTTCAACCTTACTGTCTACAATCACACCTTGATCCGTTTACTGATGTCCTTGTATGCGGAGAGCTGTCCCGTGTTTTGTTATTTTAAGCGAGCCGATTCATTTTTATAATAAGGCAATAAATATTTTCATAACATTTTCTACTATAAAGAGCAAATGTTACTTTACAGGATTAGCCTTCCCGTACATAAGATTAAGTCAGATTAGGTGTCTTGACGTATAGGTCATGCAGTAAAATTTTTTAGACGAAAAATAAGAGCATAATAACTTATTTTCAACACATTCTAATCTACATGATATTAACACTGGCACTAAATTGTGGCTGTGTATCTCTTATTGCTCTATTGAAATTTCTAGATCATCTGNGACGAACATACCTACACTAACACTTTTACAGTCCAGTTTATTTCAGCTCCTTTATTACAATTTTGAGCGGAGCGAATAAAATATATATTTTAACTTGGATTCAGATGGAATTCTACCACATTTTTATTCTATTGTCACTGTTATATCGACGTATTTACATACTACTAATTATAAATTATAATATAAAATAATATTTTAGAAATAAACTATCCAGATCTTAGCACAATACTCCGATCTCAGGGCTCTCAAAGGATAAAATGAGTACGTACTTCGTTTCTTCAATTACAGGATATATTTAAGGTTAGCCGACTGTGACCGAGGACGGATTTCAAAATAACCTGAAGGTTTAGCTGTAGGCGTTAGTAATGAAGTATTGGATTACGAGAATCGTTGTCTCGTTACCGACACTAAGGGCGCTATAATTGATCTTCATAACAAAGGGCATTTCTATGGGCTCCATCTCCGAATTTAATACTTCTTGATATCACTTCGTGCAAACTACTGTTTTGAAGCTCGTCTCATCTACACATCAATGCCAAATGTCTACAGCACTGCGCGGCTACTTTCTACGATCAACATGGCCAAATTGCGCGCAGCCAAACAGAATTAATTTGCCTTGCTGCGTCGAGGAGAAATTATCTCATACAAGAAGCATCGCGCTCTGCGTCATCCGATAGCTAAGCATTTTGTTCAGGACCGACAAGAGGGAAGCCAAGACTGTCTGAGCAGTCCTTTGTTGGGTGTACTGTAATATGCCTCTTGCATAACGTACGTCGAGTGTGTGGCGAATGAAATTTCGTGCCGTGTTTGGAATTGAGAGTACTGAATTTCTGGGCTTCATCCAATATCTAGTATTCTGGAAGAAGACACCCTTTCGGAAATTTGTCAAGTAATTTGAATCAGCTTTTTCTAACTCGCCCGAGTAGGTGCCTCCCAGCCTTTTCACCAAAATAAGATCCAGTTTCCAGAACGTCGTGTTCTTTCAGATTACCAGAAGATAGAAAAGTTATAGAAAAACTTAGTAATCCCAAGTGTAACGTGTTTTCTTCAGAACCATTTATAATTAATTCATGCTGTGTGAACTTACGTCAATCCTCAGATAAAACCCATAAATGGATTTCGACGTGAGGCTGGAAATCTTTTCTAAATTTATTTAAATAATAGTGAGGCCTCACAAACTTTCCCTACTGCATGATCGGAAATAAGAGAGCTCCTTCCTTATTGACAAATATAGTACAACCTGGATAATCTCATCTAATTAAAGCTGTGGTGTGTTGGGCTATTGAATTGTTCGGAATGCTGGAATTCGGATAAAAAAATTATATCTTCTGTTAGTAAAAGTATTTAGTCAAAGGATTTACAGGCACATATTATACAGAAGCAACTGACGGAACCCGAGGACGTTCGGCTAGACACCGGGCTCGGGGCAAGTGGTGACTGGGTTACACTTCCACAACTCAGAGAGGGAGGTCCACTAATGCATAATGTCATGTTTTGCAAGAATTCAGTTGTCCTGCAAGGAAGTAAAGCAATCAGATTGAATTTGTAATTTTTTAGGTGCCGATTTTCTTCTGTTGTACTGTAAGTCAAATCGACTTACTGGGTGTTCGGATTCCTGAGGTTTCGCTGTGACGCCCAAGCCCCCTAAATCACGTAAAATTAATGAACGTATTACCGGAGATCGCGCGATTTCCATTCGGGGCGTTTCAGTATTTTCCGATGGCAAATACTTAAAGAAAATCACATCGTGTCTACATTTTGAGGGTGCAACTTTCTTAATATTAAATTTTAGAATGCAAAATAATGACAGATGTGGGAAATATATGTAGCTGTAACTTTCTTTGGGGTGGGGATAACTAATGCGCCATTGGAACTGGCATGAAAATTTTAATTTTTATTAATGTCATAAATTACACGTAGTTTTATACTCAGGTGACAAACACGCATTCTACATGAAACATTATATATTTTACAATCATGCAAATAGTGCAAACATCTGAGGACTTATATGATAAATGCGACATAATGGAGACAAGCATTAGTGCATATTATGCTCAGAAACGGGACATTAGTGTATGGTCTCTCCATTGTGACGGAAGGATTTGAAGGAAAGAAGAGGCCACATATTCTTCCTAGGACTTCTAATAGCAGCACAGGAAACTATTATTTTTCATTCTTAAACCAGAAGAGAAAACACCCCTCTTTTTTTGGCCTCTGGTCGGTCCTGTTTCCGAAGCGAGACGTGCAAACATAGAGTTTTGAATCAGTTGCGGCCCTTACTGATGCAACAGCACTCAATTACATCTGGCCTTCCGCACAACAATGCTTGAAGCACAAGAAAGGCAATCAGTGTTTCTAAAACTCTCAGTTGAGGAGTAACTAAATGGAGAGGAAAGGGGAAATTGAGGAATAGGAAGATTTCAGAAAGACAGAAATAGCTAGTGAGTGTAAACTTTAGTGAAGAATATTTCAAAATGTAGCTCAAGAGTTTTGAATCAGTTGCGGCCCTTACTGATGCAACAGCACTCAATTACATCTGGCCTTCCGCACAACAATGCTTGAAGCACAAGAAAGGCAATCAGTGTTTCTAAAACTCTCAGTTGAGGAGTAACTAAATGGAGAGGAAAGGGGAAATTGAGGGATAGGAAGATTTCAGAAAGACAGAAATAGCTAGTGAGTGTAAACTTTAGTGAAGAATATTTCAAAATGTAGCTCAAGATCACACTTATGTCTGTTCTTTTTATTCCAGCGGTGGATATCGGTTTGTGATAAGAGAAATTGTGCATTAAGATAATTAATAATAAACGTGTTCGTACAGAATGTGCATAAAGAAGAATGTAAGGGACGCAGTTCTACCTTGTTTCACACCACACGGTTGAGCCATCACACAACAAAAGCAGAAAAAAGTTATGACAGACAGCCGTTATATATCAGTTTTATGTACTCTACAATTGGAATGCATTTTCGTCGTAAAACTTCGAAGAACTTGAGTAGCATGTCGAACGAATAACATTTATAAAACACCTACATGCAAGGGCTTCAATATGAAGATTACATTCGAAGGAAAGTAACTGAAAGAACTCTGTCAAAGAAATATACCAAATACACAAAGTTTTCACTTTCAGACTTCTTGTGTTGAATGTTTTGGGTCAATATTACTCACAAATCGAAACTCGTGATTAATGTGAATATTATATTGCGTGTCATGCTGTTCAAATTTTATTCTCGGAATTTTCTACCTTTTCAGAACACTCAGAATTAGATTTCTGGAAATAAATGAATGCCAACTTATGAACTTCACGGCCCCACATACTACTCCTAAGTGAAATGTTATTTTAGAATTAAATTAATATTAATCTTATGTAAGAATCGATAATGTAATTAAAGCTAATATAGTATGTATACATTTAGTTTCCTTATGTTCAGTTCGAAATAAGAAAACGGAAGGCTAATTTGATTGGTCATATCTTACGCGGTAACTGCCTTCTAAAAGAAGTTATTGAAGGAAAGATAGAGGGGCGGATAGACGTGACCAAAAGACGAGGAAGAAGACGTAGGAAGATGCTGGATGACCTTGGGGACAGAAGAGGATATTTTCATTTGAAGGAGAAAGCTCTAGATCGCATAAAGTGGAGGAACTGTTTTGAAAGAGATTGTGAACCTGTCGTCCAGACAGATTACTGATGAATGAATGAATGAATGAATGAATGTTCAGTTACATTTTTACTTTATTATTTTACATTAAAAACAAGGTATAACTGAGTGGCTAGTATCCATACCAGAAATATGCACATATTCCTTACAGTGACTGAACTGAAGATAACTCATATAAGTATCTTCAATTTCCTAGCAATAATTATTCACAGCACAATATTTTATGATAGAATAGAAGAAAATTCCATTACAAAAGTTTTGATTTGCCTTCTTTCTTCGACGAATACGGAGGTCAAAGCACCGAACTGAATTGGAAAATATGTGTAAAACTGTTAAATTAAGTAATTAGCTTTGATAAATGGTGCGTCAATAAACATACGTAAAAGAAGATGTCGTGGGGACACGTAATGTCACGATACTGATATGGCAGACAGCAAGAACCCTGCAATGCCTGATTAGTGAAACAGAGGAAAATACTGAAGTATTAAGCGCCGATGTTTACAAAATTTAGAAAATATGACAGACGATCACACGAATGAGTGAACTGTAAAAAGAACAAGAAGAAGTGTAGCTTCTAGACCAATTACTAGACGTGGCCAGAAAAGTTTCCTGAGGTTGCTACTGACCTGCATACATCATCATTCAATGGACCCAGTTGCTGTTTGAAATCCTCCTCATTAGTTGGCCCGTATAAATTTATGTAAGAACGTGTATTGCCTTCTGTGATGTTGCATCGTGCATTCAGGATAACCAGGATATGAATATATCAAGTTGCTACGGAACGCCGGCACCTGTGAGCTAAACTGTGTGGTGTTCAGGCACGTAAGACACTAACCTTAACAAACATGGTCACGAGAACTTTAAATTGCTCCTGCCAGAATGTTTAAAAGTAATCAGATTGAATATAAGTTCAATTCGCACCAATATGCACAGGAAACATTGGCAGTTCTTTCACAACAGTATGTGGAATTTAAGCGGGTGTTTGCGTTTGAATTAAATATTTATTAAAAAAACTGTAGAAATTCGGAGACCTTCTGTAAGTTGCTATAATTTTGTTATATTTTAGCGTCCTGTTGCACTGATTTATGTCCATGATTTATTCTAACCGTCTTACAGTGCATACATTTATTCACCTTACTCTTCTCTCTTGCACTACATGTTTCGGCACTAATGTGTCATCTTCAGGTGCCTTTCGATGTACGTCAAACTACTTCATTGCATGCCCTGTTGTCTTTATACTAAAATAACTAAAATATATATTCGTCATATATATTGATAAATTTTAAATATTAAAAATATTAAAACTGTTCAGGATTTGTCATCCTTATGTCGTATCTCAATACGCGAGTCACACCTATCTTCTTCTATCGGAGTATTCTTCCTACTTTCGTGTGTGTATTGTGCTTTGTGTTGTGTCTTGCTCCTGTGACTGCGTGTGTTATACTGCTGGGCCTGCTGGGTATGTGTGTGTGTAGTAGTTTGATGTACATAGAAAAGCACCTGAAGATGGCACTTTTGTGCCGAAACATGTAGTGCAAGAGAGAAGAGTAAGGTGAATAAATGTATGCACTGTAAGACGGTTAGAATAAATCATGCTACAATTTTATTTTTTGTTGTTGTAGTTTTCATAATGTGAGGTGAGACTACGTCCACTTGGTACGTAGGCCACTAATTATTGTACCCCCCCCCCGGATGATAGATGAATGTGGAGCAAAGGATGGGATGGGAATTGGCAGGGGGAGCCGGTGACAAACCGCCTGATCTATGGCACGACCATTCGAATTATTTTATAAATATTTGTTCGTTACTGCTGATTTACACTGGTCATATCTGATCTGTTATATTATTATAAAAATGTTACTGCCCTTGCTGTTTAGACAGAAGCTTGAATTTATTTTAGACACAGAAATCATGAAATTTAATTTTGCTATTGGTGAACTTCGGGGATAGTTATTAACTTCTTGTTCTGAGCGGATATCTAAATTTCCGAACAAACAGCAATTATACAGGGTCTATTCCTGATTTGGCATAGTGCAAATCTGTCACCCTTGAGGTACTCGAAGCCACTGCTGACACGAATACGACCTCCGAGACAGAAGTTTCTATCATGTTTGCATGTGTGTATGTTTGCATGTTTTAATTTGCACGAAACGTGAGAGCTCCTAATTCATAGAAATAATTTCATCACGTGTGACAGCAACACAAATGCACGTATATGTTAACATTAATATAATACAATAATTTTTATTTTTTATTGTAACGTCATAGAAACCTATTAGTCTACTAGGCAAAATATACGAATAAGGTGAATGTGTATTTGTCGTTATGTTTAAGTATCGTGCCATGAAGACGTATGAGAAAGTGAAGGTAAACTTCTATGCATCCTTAACCTCGGCTCTAGATGGAGAACAACGATCTACACGTTCTGGCCGATTCACCCTCGCAGCAAGATTATTTGGCCCTGCCGTCAACCCCGTAACGATCACTCCGCTGATGGAGCCGCCCTTAGTCATATAGCGTACGTGTGTTATCAAGACTGTTCGCTTGGTCAACAGCAAATCTGCGCCACTTTTCGGGGGCCCCGTTACATATCTCGGCCCGGAAGGGTATCGTGATTGAAAAGTTGCTGATTTTCTTTTAGTAATAGTGGGAAGTTGCTAGGGTATGCCGATCACAGTCGCCGCGTGGTCTAAGGCATGAAATAGGCCGCGCCATAGCTCGAGCGGTTAGTCGCTGACTTCCCACTGCGGCGGCCCGGGTTCGATCCCAGGTCTGGTCAAGTGTGATTTGTGGTGGACAAAGTGGCGCTGGGGCAGGTTTTCTCTGAGTACTTCTGTTTCCCCTGCAAATCTCCATTTCACCAAATTCTCCATCATCATTATCCCCCGGGGCAGGCTACAATACACCAATCAACGGTAGCCGTGCCGTGTGGACCCAGTTGGATTCCACCCCCCCCCCACTAAGCGAATTAAAAAAAAAGATTGTGTTTATACTAAGTGTAGTTCGCCTGGTGAATATCCAATAAATCGATTCATCTAATTCTGAACCCATTAATTGCTTCTCACGTTACCAGGATACGTGACAATAATTTCTCAGCCTCCTATGTCGTTTAGTTTGTAGTGACAGAGTTATGAAAGAAGAATAGGTAAGGATAAGGAAAGAAGGGGTGGAATCTCCCTTAAGCTAACATCCCAGCATTTTTATGGACGGACTGAGAAAAGATACTACAAGTCTCATTCAGAATAACTATCCTCCGGTCAAAGTTTTGAATCCGGGACCTTCTAATTACGCAGTTCGTTCCGAATATTCAAAATTAATGAAGCGCTTAATGGAATCACATGTTACCATCTTAATTGTGACATTAAATATTCAGGCAAAACATGTTTGGTTGATCTGATGTGGGGTCTGAATATGAGTAGTCCCATATGAAAAACTGTTGGTGACAGAAGTAGGTGCAGTTATGTATAATGTTCTGCGTAAAAAGTTTGTTAAGAAGTTTGTAAATAATTAGACTCAAACAGAGGGCTAAACCAGTGTGTAAATCAACATATGGATGAGAATTTATGTTTCTATTATTTAATTGTCAATATAATGAACAAACAAACTCTGTATTTTTAGTGCGCAAACGAAGTATACCGACCGAGCGACCGCCGCTTGCCGGCGAAGTTAGTGCCAAATTAAGCGGATAGAGGGTGTCGCATGGTCTGCGCAACGGATCCCCATCGCCGTTAATCTCGGTTATCTAGAAGGGAAGCGCAAGTTCCTTGAAATAGCCACTCAGTTATCCTCACGAGGCTGAGTGGACATCGTTCCTGACTCACTACATCTCAGAAAATATTGTAGCTCCGGGAATCGAACCCGGAACTCTGTATCTGTAAGCAGGAACTCTATATTATAAAAATACATTTATCAGTGGGTGTCAGGTTAGCATAACAGCTAAAGATGACACACTGCAACTATGCTTGCAACGTAACACGCAAGTATGACATATTTTTCTTACTCTGCTCCGTTTGCGAAATGAAATATACTCCAATCGAAAGGTGTAGGAAGTTACTGATATAGCTGATACAGGAACATCGCATCTGAAAACACCAGTATGAGGGTGAGCAAACAAAATACTGGTTCGTTTTCAATATGTAAGAGTTGAAGCTACTGTTTTGGACACTTTCGACTGCTTGAGGTGTATTACAAATGTATACAGGTAGACTTTTTTTCCACTGTTATCTTTAGTTCCCCGTTCATCATTTCACAGTTACATTCAAATTTACTTAAACTGTTTTCAGCTGTCAAAATCAGACTGACATTATTTTAATTACTAAATTCACGCGTCACTCAGTAGAACACTGGGAATATTTAAAAGGGTTCCAGGTTTGATGTCGACAGCTGTCATATCCTGGAGAAGAGAGAAAGATTCTGCAGTGTGTTGGCGAGTCACCTGAAGACTGGACTACATTAAACTTCCGAAGGGTCTCATGTGTTGGACACATTTCGGGAAAATCGATAATGCCAGACACAGTTTTTTGCAATGACTTAATTATTGTCACATGCCTCTGAAGGACCTAACAAAGGTTTGCTATGAGTAAAGAAAATACAATTTGATTAGACGAAAGTTATGTCAATGTCTATGTAAGAAACAAAAGAGATGAACAAAGAGAAACTGTTCAAAGCAGACAAAAAGAGAACACAATGAAATGAACGGATGGCTCAGATTGCGATGATTAAACAAGGCAGAACTAACGACCACTAGTAGTGTCAACACATCCATTAAACAATGCAGAACTTGCAGTGGTTCGTAATGTTTCTTATAGTTCTTCTTCCTTGCAGCTTTTTTTTTCTGATTCATCCTACCTGACCTGACAGACATGTCACTGGTTCGAGACCGGCGAAGTTGTTGGAGACGCATTACGTCACCGCTGAGGCAAGTTCTCCAACCAGTGGGCGGGTCGCAGCGCCCTGAAGTGACAATCGTTATTTGATGCCCATTTGCGTGAATTTTGTTTGAAATTTCAGTGAGGATCAGCAACCCAAAATCGGGAATAACAATTATAACTCTGTGCATAATCTTCAAGATGGAAATTTGGAATTGGATTTCCACAGGCCGTCGTATTGGCATTTAAGAAATTTCAGTCATCTTTTGAATTATTAATTCGTACGATATCTTGATACCCCTGCTTCTCAAAATATATTTTTATGTTTTTTGGGATATCAACTAACAATATGAATACATCTATTTCTTTGCTTTTAAGAAACACTCTTCTCTGGGATCAAAACGTCCTGATATATACCCAATGTTTATATATGTTCTTTATTTAGAAAATTACTTTAATATGAAGAATGCCGTCTTCTGGGATGTGGCGCCGTGTAGATATGGTGCAAACCGGCGTTTCGGAGGAACGTATCACCTCCATCTTCAGGATATAGAAAACCACGAGCGAGGAACCAGCGTGAGCAGATGACTGTAGACGCTGTTTTTCGCTCCCCAGTTTTTATACCATGAAGATGGAAGTGATACGTTCCTGTGAAAAGTCGGTTTACACAACATTTACATGGCACCACATCCCAGAAAACGGCATTCTTCATAGTCACCGCCGTGAAAACCTCAAATCTTACATACTTTACTATAACTTCCATATATTTTTTGCTGGTGAAATGTAATGTGTATCACTGCACATAAAAAACACAGAAAATATATTTTCTGTATAGAAATAATGTCTATTCCCGCAAGATATCTGAGCGAAAGATGTTTTTTTTTTCTCTGTAGCACACTTCTTACAAAAGGTAAAAATAAATTTATCTTAAATTTTTTGTTACGTATGTCTTTCACGCATCAGTTACAGCAGTACTGCTTATGCTGTAAGTTTTTATTTTAAATTAACATATCCAAATTTTTTAAAAGAGTAGATTATTCTATGTCTGTATATTAAATTGACTAATGTTTTTCATGAGATCTCGGTATATGCAAACATTCAATGTTTAACATGTGTATCAGTAGGATATGTGTAAACAAGTGTAGTATTGCTTCAGACAATCCAGACCTATACAACTAGCATTTTCTTTCGTGTGAAATTGTGAATTTTGTAATTAGATCATATACACCTGGTTGCTGATATATAATATTTTCACTGTTACAAGGAAACATGACGACACTAAATGAATGTATTTCGTGTAAGGCTTAGTATATCCCGATTTTGGGTTTTCTTTGAGATGTACAAAACTGTTTTTATCACAAATGGACTTCAGCCCGTTACGTGTACACGAGGGTGCACAGACAATTCGGAAACAGAGTGTCTCACCCTTGAAGGAAGTGCTCAAGTGCACTCAGTTACACACAGAGAACGGGGTGCATGACACTGGCTGGATCCCTCACTCAAATGCCTTGCTCTGCAACAATCTGCATGAAATGTACACAGGGATCTGGAAGGAGTTTAGGACCAGTTAAATGTTGATGCAAAACTTTGAGAGTCAAGTTACTTAGAGATGGCAAACATCGCTAGTTTTGAAAAAGTACGGACTAACGTGAATACCTGGAAACTATAAATCGTAGCAAATTTGTGGTAAGATGTTTTTCTTCTAACATTAAGTAACTCAGATGACTATATTTCTACTAAACGCCGACAATATTCAGAAAATTCAGGCTTCTGATACGTGAACACGGATCCTGAAGACCAGAATAAGATGTTTTGTCAGTTATCTTCCCCTGAAAATGGCTGCTTCCTTATATTTTACAAAATTAGAAACGATTTTTTTTCTTTACCTTACATTCGAAGTGTTTTCCTAGACAAAATAAAATCTTCAAAGACCAAGTGAAATTGTTTGTTACTTTCGAAGGGAAACGTTACAGCTTCTAATTTCTACCATCAAAGAAAATTTGTTTCAATTAATGTGAACAGACTTTTAAAGATAATTTTGAATAAAATATCCGAAACGATTATATGCATTATTAATATCGCATCTGAAACTCATAACATACTAAAAATTGAACCTTTCTCTGCACATCCAAAATTCCCCAAATTAATGAATATTTTACAAATTCATAATATTTCTAATCACGAAGCGCTTCGAACGAACAAGAGAAGCGATCTGCTCATGCCATCTCTATGTAAATGAAATTTTACTGACATCTGGACATTGCCGGAAGCTCAGAAAAGCAATAATTTGCCATTCAAGGATTACAAACAAATGTACATATTTAGCAATGGTACAATGCCGACAGGAACAATGGACACAGATAAGGATACATATAGATTTGCACTTTACCAAACTGCGACAGAGACATCGAAGGAGGTTCAAGGAAGGCCTGTAAGACTCTGCAAAGCTTACACTTCCCCATGGACTCTGTAAGGAAGATGTCTGTTCACTAGAATTATATACAGTGTTAAACTTAACCAATGAAGCTCCGAGGAGAATGCACAGATCATTAAGTAAAGTACCCTCTCACTCTATATAAAATGGATACGACTCAGTAATTTAGTACACGAAATACTTTATAGATTTTTGCAGTATATGAAGCCACTGTGGTCTATTTTTTTAAGTGTTCAGAGGTTTGTAACTGCCTCTGTGGTCTAGTGGTCAGAGTTCCTGGCTACAGATCCAGAGGTCCCGGGTTCGATTCCCAACGCTACCAGATTTTCTGAGAAGTACTGGGTCTGGCACGGGGTCTATTCAGCCTCGTGAGGATAAATGAGGAGCTATTTGAAGGAAATAGCGGCTCCGGTCTAGAAAACCGAAATTAACGGCAGTGAGGATTCGTTGCACTGACCACGCGACACCCTCTAACCGCAAAAGTTGGCACTAACTTCGCCGATAAGCGGCGGTCGCTCGGTCGGTATAGTTAGCTTGCAGACTAAAGCCACGGATATTGTTTTTTTTTTTGTTTGTTCAGAAGTTTCCTAACATGACTTTAAATAAAATAATATTTATTACGTGTCAGTAAGGTTCAAAATCAATATCTTGCCACAAATGAAAGGCTCCCATATTGAACTACAAAATGTGCCCTGCGGTAGATGCGCTGATATTTGGTCACGAGCAGGTGGATTGATTGACAGACAAACAGAGAGATAAATATATAACTTTCGACAAATTTTTGTAAGAACCATCAACAAAAAATGTTATCAGAATGAGTTTAATATTTCTCGAGGTATTGAATTACATGACAAGAACATTCCTCTGTTGACTTATCTCGAAATTTGTAAGACTTTTATAAATTTAATTGGACGTAAAATGTAAGGTTAGTACTTCTCTGCAAAGTCTATTTGAAACATTCTTTGCTCAGATATATATTTAGAGAGCTCGCTCGAAATGCACTCAGAAACACATATAAAATCTTCATGTACATTTTTCGTTATTTTATTTTGTTTCAATAAAACTGGAACTAGCCGACAACTCTTAGTGAAAATCTCTCATATAAATTTTTAGAAGAATATGTTTAACTGTCCAGCCGTGATACTAGATCACAGACAGACAGACAAAGAGATATAACCTACATAAGGCGTTCCTTATTTCTTTGTAAAGGACACCTAAAAATTAATAAAAAAAATTCAAATGAGAGAATTAATATACAAATTAAATATTTCCCAAAAGTACTTAAAAAAATATACTGCCCCATATTATGTCGAAACTACTATGAATAATAAGATGAGGCATGTCTCACGCATGCCTCAAAAATATTAGGAATACAAATTTGCTTTTATATTCTTAGAATCGAACTACGAAAAATTAGCATTCCGGTTACGTGTTATCTGTCTGTTCATTAACCATTACACTAGGAGGTACTTATATTTACAAAAAATGGTTAAAATTATTCACTTCGTGATGACATACAATAAATGAAATATCATCACTTGTAATAGTGTTCCTCTAGAAGAAAATAAACGCATTGTGTAGAATAAGTATTTAATGAGACTTAGAAGGTTACTGATCCCCTCAGTAGGAAACCTCGAACTATCCAAGAAGATTCCGGGAGCGCATCCTCCTTCCGCTACGACCGCTTCCTTCTAAATCCTGTCCAGTTCATCACTCATCACATCAGTGGATATCATACAGTGTAGATATTGACCCATCGTAAACCAAACCACAAAAAAAAGGTCATGAAACCCGAATGAACCTCTTATTGACTACAAAAATCTTCCATAAAAATCATTTCCTCTGCTAGCTCCATTCCACATCTTCATAACATTTTATGTAAGGACCGTGTCTATTATAACAGAAACTGATTAAAGCATGACACTGTGTCTCGATGTTACTGGGCTTGTATTTATGTTCTGTTAAAAAGAGGTAGACATATTTTTCGATAGCCTGCCTTGAAGGGAATAACATTTTCTACCTCTCTGAAGAGTTTTATAATTTACATTTAATCGGGCTTATGCCTGAAAAGAAGGAACCACTTGGAAATTCTAAGGGAGGATAATATTAATATAGATCTGAAAGAAATACTTGTATATGAAGGTGCTTAGGAGAGGGACTAGTGAAGGGCGCTTTCTGAAGTCAGTAATTAAATCCTAGGTTCCATAAACGCGGGGACTTTTTGTCAAACTAAGTAACTATTGAAGAAAGTCGTCTTCTGGGTTTAGGCGTCGTGTATTCTTCGTTTTGGCCGACGTTCCGGAGGACCGTCGGCCAAAACGAAGAATATACGGCGCCTAAACCCAGAAGACGACTTTCTTCATAGTCATCGCCGTGAAAACATCAAAACTTACATAAGTAACTATTGGTTTCCCCAAAAAGGTTCTGGCATTGGAATTTGTTAAAATATTGAGGGTTCCAAAAAAGCAGTTGTGCTTTGTTTCATTCTGGTCCGTCACAATAGCAATAGTATAGAAGATTATTAACGTCGTCCAGTGTGATCGATAAATGTTTTCAATCTTCCATCCCTTACATGTTTCGGCCGTAGCAACCATCTTCAGGACATTATCAATATATACGGAAACTACTATTACAATGTCATATAGAAAATATTACCCTATAACAATTACTTAGCTGTGCACGAATTTGTTAAATTTAAAAATATTCGTATAAAAGACATGAACCAAATTGGATCTAGATTTTAACAAAAAGTTTTTTAAACGATACTTCTTAAATAGGCTAATTATAAAAATTTATAAATATTTTAACAAATTCATGCACTTCATAATAAATATTAGAGGGTAATATTTTATATCTGTGACATTGTAATTAGTACAATGTTCCAGCTGATTTAAAGAGTGGGTCTACATTCAAACAGTTCGAGTACAGATGTTGCTATGACGCCATGAGCACTCCTGCTAGCTGCATACTTTCCTTATTTCATACTGGTAATCGGAAATAATTATATCGAACAATTTTAGCCTCAATTACTAACAGTCTTGATTTAGTCTTTATTTATAAAGTTTCCCTTAAATGGAAAAGAATGTAAGAAATCATGAGGACTCTTCGAGCAGTGTGATGCGTTCCAATTAATACCTGAACTTTCAAAACAATTAGATACGGATTTAAGGACCAGGTTTTGATTCCCGAAAATCGTTTTTGATTCATTTCAGCTCCCCGTCCAGCACGGTTTTGCATTGTACCCCGTATCCTACCTAATCAATATCGGTGGGCGGCTGTGGGCTTTCCTCGGTGACAAATGTTAAGCAGACCACCTCCTGAACAGTGATTAGGAAAAATTTCATTGAAATTTATCGTCAATTTACTGTTTCATGCGATGGTGCTTAGTATTCGCATAGGCATAATTTAGAGACGGGGGGGGGCATTGGTATATTTCACTTTTCTAGTCATGAGAGTATGTTATTTTCTAGGAAATATTATTTATCTGTATTGCCTAATTATTTATCCTATTAATTTTTACCTGTTTTGGTTCATTCTTTTCTTTGCATGTTTTATTACTGATTCCTTATTTTAAAATTTTCATTTCTTTTCATTTACGTTTGCTGTTGTCTTTGTGTGTGCGTTTATTAACAACAAAACGCTAGTCAATTGGCAGATTTTAGGACACTGAGCAAAAACAATGACAATTTTTCTGTGGGCGTTATATGAACTTTGTCAAGCAGTTGCGCTGGTTACGTCATGCCGACAGTTCTATTCAAGGCCGAGGCTGTCTGTCACAGGGAGCAACATGCTATGTTTTGAGGGCGAGGAATTTTTAAATCACCGACAAATTCCCACGGTAGAAAATCCACCCACACTCGACTACTCACGATTGTTTATTCAGTGTACTTGTAGATAACCTACTCACTTGGAGGCCGCCTCATACATCGATACCCAGAGAAAATTCCTTGTCTTGTCACAAGAATACAGCATAGGCAGGAATTCTTACATATCGGAGCGACAAATGAAAATCCCGTAAATGAGAAGGTATGGTGGACTGACTAACACTGGTTCACTACGGTTTCAGCCAATTCGTTTTTGAAGGAATTTTCTGTCTTTCTCAGCGTCATTTTCCGACAAGGAAATACTCGTTCTGTGACCTGTGCATCCTCCAGGCTAAAGAAAGACACTGCTCTAGATGGCTAGCATTGTGAAGTGAAGCTATTGTACTCTGGGTTATGGTCGTCTTTCTTACCGAACGGCAGCTCAAAGCGGCAGTCCACCAACAGAGAATGTCCTGTAGGATTCTTGGTCCCGACAACCTCACCGTCTCTCATCACCAGTTCCGACTCTAGCGACAGCCACTGTCCTGTTCCCTCCTAAAAGAAACAGTTTCGATTAAAAATAAATATCCGTTGAATAGTGTGATCCTTGTATTTACGTGATATCTCTTAACTACCTCGACACTCCAGAGGCCTCTGCAGGTAGTTTTCTTAGATACGGTAATGATATTATCAAATATAAAAGCGTTGCTGAAACACAAAAAATAGTTTCATATCTTTACAACAACAACCATTGTAAAATCATTCCAATTTTAAAGTCATACAATATATCCAAGGAACATGGCATTTTAAACTGAATGATAAATATAAAAATATTAGGCATATATGAAGAATAAATGTTAAGAATAAACGGTAACCCAAGTATTTAGGAGCTTTTAAAATAAGAATGTTAAAACTGTTCTCAATTTTTTGTTGTAGAACGTAACTCTAAAAGGTACAAAAAAAAAGGATTAAGCTATCCCTGTAACAACCCGTGAAGGCCCATAGGGTTGTGAGGGGTCAAGCCTCCCACATTTTCTCTTGATAAACGGTTCACAAATGGCGGTAAATTTGTCAGTGTTATGCGTCGCCTGCCCTTTACCCTCCCGCCAGGAAGATTCCTGGTACTCATTTCTGTTAGATGTCGAGTGGGCCCTAAGGCCATAGTGCGGCTGGAAGGATTGGGTAAATTGAACAATCCAAAAATATCATAGGGAAATGAACCCGCGACCTTCCAGTTTGTAGCATAGTGCCTCTACCAACTACACTACCGCGTGCCCCAGAACGTAAGTCTATAGATATTAAAATGGATTCGCTGTTGCATGATTCGGGTCTCGTTTCCCTCGAGGTCATGTTCATTTAGTATATTTGGTTCTCCATCTTTCGTAAATGTTCCCACTTTCCTGTTCTTATTTTGGCAACAATGCCAACTACTGCCAAATTTTTACGTGTACACAAGCAGTATACATATCATCAAGAAGTCGATATCCAACCAATGTCCTGTGTTCTGCTCCTGGTATACAACATCTTGTTGTTTTGTAAAACCCAGTAGTCTGATCCATATAATACAAATCGTTGCTCAATACCGAATGCAGTGCTTTAAACAGTCATTCAATTGTGAATTCACGAAGTGAAGCATTGCGTATGAATCAACAAATGAAGTCTAAATTTATGTATAAAAAAATGAGACTAAATGACTCAGATAATATATATATATATATATATATATATATATATATATAATACGTAGGGAACTGTGATAATACGTAATTATAACATCATTTACGACAAAACTGAAGTCACAGAGATAAGAACTTACAGGAGAAAGTGTTTTATAAAGCGTGAGATACGAAACACTGAACATAGTTTCGAAGGAGAAACGTAATCCAGAATTAGCGAAATAGTG
Organism: Cryptotermes secundus; assembly: GCF_002891405.2. Classification (NCBI taxonomy): domain Eukaryota; kingdom Metazoa; phylum Arthropoda; class Insecta; order Blattodea; family Kalotermitidae; genus Cryptotermes; species Cryptotermes secundus. The sequence goes on along the minus strand of NW_019725416.1, from coordinate 2,248,929 downwards.
AAATGGCTGCGACATTTCGAGGTCCCGTGTCGGTCTGCTAATGTGCGTGCGTGACAGCCCTCTCGCTTAGATGCATGACTTACTGTACCATTAAAAATCAAGAACCCATGGAAAGCCTTAAGTGAAATTAGGTCAAAGAAAAAGAGAAAATTTACTGGGGTACACAAATTATATTCAAGGTAGTAAAATCACATTATATTAGAGAAATCATTTCCAGAAATGTTACATATTTGAAAAGGGGAGCTTCAGTCTAGTCTAGGTTTTTAGAAGGTCAATAACTTTCCTGTCTCTTAACTGGAATGTCTGCGTGTACCTTTTTAATCTTTCACATTGCACTCGAAGAGATTTTTAAAATAATATTTACGGATATTTCTCTTTGCACGTGCAGCTCTCAGGTAAAAATTACAAGAGCTAAAAAGGAAACAAGTGACGTAAGTTAATAAATATCAAAGAGGAATATGAATAAAAGAAGAAATTTACAGAAAAATAATTCTGTCAATTACATTTGCAATGTTACATATTCATGACACAATTCTTTCTTTGCGAAAATCGCAGTCACAATAAGAATTAATTATTCAGTTGAATTGAGCGCTATTACTCTGAGATCTTAATTTCATTCACTTTTGTGAATTTACGGTGGAAAAATTCTATATAAATATGTAAATAAATATAGCAGCAATGACTTTCATGTTGCGATTATGGCAGCGAAACAAACGAATGTTGCAAGAAATAATAGAAATTCCAAGGGGTTCAGTCTGAGGTTTGAAGCAGCAAGAAGCAGAAAATCAAAACATGGATGATATCTATATGCTGATAAAACTGTACTTAGTATTACGTATTTATGATTTTTAATTACGCTTTTTGTTGCTATTATTAGAGCAAAACTTGCCCATTTCATGCCATGAATTACTTTTGATACCTGTTTCGCAATTGGTTTCAACAGATCTACACACATCGCCCCATTGTTGAACAGTTCTGCATAAATTCTTTTATTATCGAGCCATATATAAAGAACTATTAAAACTAACTGCAAAAGATGTGTTTATTTTCTTAGAAAATTTAGAGTGTGCTGTCACGAAGTAATGCATATAAAGAAACTGAATAGCTACAGAGTTGATAAGTAATAAAACGTAAGATAAAGCTATCCCTGTAATAGGTCATGAATACCCATAAGTGTATGAGACGTCGAGGCTCCCACATTTTCTTGGCAAGCGGCTCACAGATGGTGAAGTTGTAAGCCTTACGCCCCGGGCGCCCTTTACCTCTGGAAAATTCCTGGTACTCATTTCTGTTAGAGGCTAAGTCTACCCCAGGGACATAGTGCGGCTGGAAGGATGAAGTCAATTGAAAAATTCGATGACCTCATTGGGAATCGAACCCGCGACCTTCCTTGTTTTTAGCATAGTGCCTCAACCAACTACGCTACCGCGTGACCCGTCGGTAATTAACTCATAGAGAAATCGGTTCAGTAGTCAGAGAGCGAATGTCTCCAGGTGCTATGAACAGGATTCATCCGCGCACATTTTATGGAACATTGACGCTGGATTCCCGGAAGGAACGGTGAGAGCTTCTGTCTTTACCAATGCGTCAAGAACGGTTCTGACGTACGTCCCGACTCCCACTCGATGTGCATCGTTGGATCATTCAACACGGAGAATGCAGAGCAATGAACTGAAAATGCTTCCAAGAAATGTTAATGCATTATAGAATATTGCGTACTCCACCTGACATGTATTCAGCACAGCTGACAATAAGAATATTGGGTCTAGTCCAGTTTACAGGTAATTGCTTTATATTGTACCGGCACATATAGATATATGTCGATCACAATGGCCGTGACGTCTGAGGCATGAACTGTCTTCGCTCGCTTGAACACTTGGATCGTAGGTTCGAATTCCACTTGATGCATGCATGTAGATAGGCTACAACCCGTCAAAAGAGTCATTACCTAATCGAAATGCTTTCCTAGATTTTCCTGAAGGGACTGAGGAATATCATGGAATACTTCACTGAGTATAGCCGGTATCCTAGTTGAGATTCGAACAGAGCACCTATCGAAAAGAAATCCAGAGCGTTAACGCTGCACGCACCTGCCCGATATGACAGGAGTGGAGAGGAGAGGAGAGAATGGTCTAGTTCGTAAAACGTGTAATTAAATTGGTGTTAACATCACCGTCTTCATTAACAAAACTACCCTTTTTGGGCCATATCCTTCCTTAGAGGATTATGCCAGGTTTTATCCGGTTTTCACTTCTTTGGATTTCACAACACTAATATTTCTTCGGAGGAAAGTCTTTCTGCCTTGCGTCCAATAAATTGTTAGTAATACATGTATAATAAAATGAAAGGAAAGTTACAGATAAAATTAATCAACAATAAATTTGTGAGTTATTTATATGAAACGTATCGGGTAGATACTGTCACTTGTAGGGGGGGTACGCGTGGCGAAAATAACGGGTTCTAGTTTGGATGATTGGATTTATTGGCACTTCGGTTACCACTTCTGTCAATCATACTCAAATATAACGCTATCAGTATTCTACAAATTTTCAGTTCACCTTTGCAAACCCACTAGGATTCTCCGTCTTCACTAGCCGTCTCCTGGCAACGGACCTCAAAGACAGAAACTAACGGTACAAATCACTATGAATTATTCTTGTTCTTTTGTCTTCAATCACTCTATACCTCCCCGTCCTAATCTGCACTCAACTAATCTTTTCATGATAAGTATACCTTCATTACTAACACCATATATGGACCTAATTCACATACATCCATGAACACATAGCCTCATAATTTTAAAAACAAACACGTCATTAAACATTGACATCAAATTGTCGAAACGGATGGTACACAGATATGCTTCTCGCATACAGCAGCATCCGCGGACACACGCTCTATATTGCATTTCCGTTGACATGTTTCCGGTCATCACTTCGGAGCAGTATCCCCAACTGACTCATTAATCATCTTCGACTTGAAGATTGAGGTCGATGGAGTCGGAAAGTCTTTTTTGCGTCAAAACGAATTGCCTGATGGACTGTACGATGACATATATATGACAGTAATGACCGGAAATATATCTCAATTTAAGCAGCCACATATGCATCATAAAGAGAAGGACTTACGAACATACACGAGCATAAACGGTATGTCAAGGTTATTCATATTTAAACTTAAATGTATTTATTTTATTTCCTGACGCACTTACTCATCAGCCCAACTACTAATTATAACATGAACAAAGAATGAAACAAACACTCACTCACTCACGCACTCACGCAGCTGAACCCTTCTTGAGAAGCTGCCAATTGTGCAGCCACTCAAGAATTTCCCAGCATGTTATGGAACCCGAAGGTTTATTACCGTGTTCACAAGAGCCCTCCACTGGTCCTTATCCTGAGCCAGATAAATCCAATCCATAACATCCCATCCCATATCTCGAAATCCATTTTAATATTATCCACTCACAAACGCCTTTGTCTTCCCATTGGTCTCTTTCCTTCTGGCTTCTGCTAATTCAAAGAAATCAAAATTGACGTGTGTAAATAACAAAGATATCAACGAAGTAGATTTTGGTAATAGCAACGAAAGTGAACAATCAGGAAGACCTATGTTTTTAATTTTTAAATGTTATAATTAAGTGCAGTGTGACAGATACGTGAGTGTATACACCTGATGATGGCCGTCTGTGGCCGAAACATGTAGTGTGTAAAGAAGAACAAAACGAAAGACCTATAATATATTGTTTGCACTAAGGACGGAGTTATATCATGTATCGTATAGAGTGCAACAGGATGCTTAAATATAATATTCCCCATTAATATCCTATATGCATTCCTCTTCTCCCCATTCGTGCTACATGACCTGCCAATCTCGTTCTCCTTGACTTGATAATTTTAATTATATCCTGTAGTATGCTGTGAAAATAACAATATAATAATAGGGATAATTTACTTCAATTATTTTTTATTTACATGTTTACTCAGGAGCCCAACAGCCAATCATGAAGAATGCATGAACAGAAAAATAAAACAGAAAATACTTTAAACGTAACATTGTCATTATTGTTAAATATGACGGTCACATTAAAATAGTTTTTACATACAATTGTTTCCAAAGATCCATCATTACGGAGATCCTACTTTCTAAAAGAGCCAGATTATTTCGTATTTAGAACAGAAATAGGTAAATCGTCCCAATGATAAAATATGCCAAAGGGATGTTAATATCACTTATTTAAGTTAAAAAAATACAGATTGTTTCAATATCAATTTCCTTATCTAAACTTATTGTGACTTGATCGAATAGCTTAACAAGAGACGTCGTCCGCTGTTAGGTAATGACACAATAAACACCCTCTTACGTCACCTAACATTGAGCCATTACTACGCAACGTATAAACAAAAACCAACAGAGGAACTTTTGGAGACGGTATTTTCTCTGAGATCCGACCGAAATCTATATAGCGAACGGTCATCGCCAGTGTGGAGACGGGGTCGAATACCTCCACCGTGACCCTGCGAGTCGTAGGAGGCGACGTAAAGGGAAGTCTCAAATTCGATACAATCATGTATGGTCTCGAGTACGGAGGGTCTCGGACTCGAGAAAGACGGCCCTGGCAAGGACCAGCAGCATATACGAAAGACAGACTCTTCCTCTCGTCAGAGAGGGCGCCCACAAGAAACAAGACCGTAACTGTCAAACAATAATAAAGTTCTGGTCGCAAGCGCCAGATGGGTGCTTTATGCCAAGACAGACTGGCCGACTAACCGTCGGTCGTAAAATCAGACTCACACTCAGACTCAGTTGCAGTGAGAGACAATGAGAGAACCGATGAGTAGATATTGATGATAAATGATGCCACGAGTTAGCTAAGAGTCGACAGTTGAGTTAGTTTTGAGTGAGTCCACAACCGGTATGAACGAAATTAGATGATATTGCTGGGATCCGTTGCCAGGCAACTGCTAGTGAAATCAGAAAACTTAATGTGTGTTGTAATGAGAAGTCGAGTGCGTCAATTAACAAGAGTGTTATAATTACTTTTTCTTACGAGTCACGTGTTCAATAAATTCAATCATCAATCCACACCCCGTGTGTAGTCACCAACACGTGAGAATATTGCTAAAATTTTCAGACTCTCAGCTCTGAGAACTTTATAAGAGTTCCAAAACGACAATCATATCTATAGGAGAAATGAAGAAAAGAGATGAGGCATAAGGAAAGGAGGACAAAGGAACAACTGTGTTCAAAGAAAGATGGAAACTAAAGCTTTTGAGGAAATAAAAATCCGCTGTTTATGCTTCGGGCTTAATGTATTGTCTCTCCAGGCCTTCTTGTGAAGAAATAGAACAGGAGACGTGACGTCACATACGTGCCCACACAAAGTAGCTACTTTAGCAAAGTTGTAGGTGGATAACGAAATATTGGGAACCGACGCGACTGACTCTGAACATGTAAATCATACGCCTAAGCCATGAGGACGAGTCCGCGGAGAAAAGAACGGGAAATGTGCCTAGTTCATGACGAAATAATGACGACCAACGAATGACTGGTTGCCACAAATTTCTCGAAGAGAAAATCTACGAAGCGAAGTGTGATTCTGAACAGTTCTTACAGATATATCGTCACCTTAGTTCTAAATAGTTCTTTCCGAACTGGCGGCTTCTCAAGAAGTTCTCAGCTCCATGGAGTTAGTTAGTTTTTTTATTGCTAGTGAGGTGGGACTAAGTCCCTTGTACTGCGGCCTCTTCTGGCCTATTGTACCAGCCCCAGATTAAAGGTGAGGGTGATTGTGGAGTAATTGGTGGAATGAAGATTGGCAGGGGAAACCGAAGTACTCGGAGAAAACATGCTCCAGCGCCATCTCGTCCACCACAATTCCCATTTGACCAGACCCTGGATCGATCCCGGGCCGCCGCGGTGGGAAGCCAGCGACTAACCGCTTGAGCTATGGCGTGGCCCAAAGTTAGTTAGTTAGTTAATTATAGAGACTGCATATGAAATATACCATAAACGTTAATTAAACCCTGATCTCATGTCTCTGTTTCCAAACGTCATTTAGTGCGCTACACTCAGAAGCTTATTAAGAATAATTATTTGTTTTTAAACTTCAAAAAGGGAAAATTGATTTTTACTCGTTAAATAACTCCATGGGGTAGGGCCTGTCTTAAACATCTAATAGTTGTTCAGCAAACCTAGAAATCTCTTACTTTCATGGAGCCATACGTTTCTTTACTGTATTCACAAAAGTCCGTCAATAGCCCACATCCTAAACCAGAAGTTCTCAACCTCACATTGTATTTATTAATATGGTCCATTTTGTCATTATTTTCAAATTTATGCTTACATCTTATAAGCTGCATTTTTTCTTTACTTTTTTCCTTCCAAAAATTTTGAAAGCACTTCCCTCCCTTACATGCTACATGACCGGCTGATCTAATTGTTACGGTTTTATTATTGTAATATAATTTGTCATGAAGTCTAAATTACAAAGGGTTCTATTATGCACTTTTCTGTAGTTCTTTATTAATTTCTCTCTCTTACATTCAAATATTCTCCTCAGCACCACGTTTTCAAACACTCTATAAAAAATAAATTTGCGATAAATAATTTTATATTAATTAAAGTACACCACACAGTCAACACAGACTTGGCCGCGCCATAGCTTAAGCGGTTAGTCGCTGGCTTCCCACCACTGTGGCCCGGGTCCGATCCCGGGTCTGGTCAAGTAGGATTTGTGGTGGACAAAGTGGCGCAGGGGCAGGTTTTCTCCGAGTACTTCGGTTTCCCTTGCCAATCTTCATTCCACCAAATTCTCCATCATCATAATACCCCGGGGCAGGCTAAAATAGGCCAATCAGTGGCCGCCATGCCGAGTGAACCCAGTTGGACTCCACCCCCCCCCCCTACTAAGCGAATTTAAAAATTTTAAAAAATTTTAACACAGGCATAACTTGTGACATAGCGCAGTTAAACATATAACGAACCCACAGATTATTTGGTTTATTAATAGCTTTTTAAGATCTGAGTCATGCAACACGGGTTGTTATGCTTCATCTGGTATGAGTAACTGTAAAGAAATATTCATTTTGCGATCCTGCGTCACTGCTCTGTGTACATAGCTGTGCACATATCACCTTTACAACGTGACACCAACCTTGGATAAATAATAACCATACTGCTTACCGCAAATTATTTCCGCTTGTAGAAAACTAAAAACCAAACCCAACAGCGTCTGATTCGCTACGGCAGCCTTTGTTAAGCCATGATGCGTAGCTACAGCGCATGTAAGTAGTTGTGACTGGCTGAATGCTGTGCGGCTCATTAACCAGGCGCACCGCAATGGGGTCACCGAGCTAGCTGCTTCGAGCGATAGAGCTTCTGATTTTATTCCAGAGATGCCCAGTTCGAATAACCCTCGGGGCACCGACTATCCTGACTGAGGATTCAGTATTTTTCCTCATTCCTTCCAGCCGAATTCCTCGATAATGACGCATAAAACCATGAATAGTCCACTGTTAGACAACGGCTCGCTAACATACGGTCTACAGAGATTCGGGACCGTGGAGACCGACTTGGTATGGAACGCGCTTTCCATGTCAAAAGAATCAACAAACAATTTCCATGGATATGCACAAATAACAAACATTTTCCTTGGATACGCTCTAGATTATAGAAGTGGGAGTGCAGAGAAGATTCAGTCACTCGTAGTTCAGCCGTAAGGGTTCAGTGTTCAGATGTAGCGCGTTAACCAACGTACAAAAAAAGTTGAAGAAATGACCGTTCGTAAATTAGACGCAAATAAGTCACAGCAGAAGAGAAGACACTCGTAGTCCATTATGGAATGGAGTAAGTCTTAGGCACTTACCGATTGTGAACTGTTATAATCTCTTGTAATTGTAATCGAAGTGCCAATAAATCCAATCATCCAATCCAGAATCCGTTATTATTAGTCACTAAAATCTCTTAAAATAGATCATGACCATTTATATCCACATATTTTTCCAAATAATTACTCTCTGGATGCTGCCAGTCAGAGCCATGGATATTGCCGGTAAATAAACCACAATCACAATTAGAAATCTTCTGTTTCTTTTCCTTCTGTCCCTGTAACAGGCCGTGGAGCTATAGTATTGCCAGACGTCGAGGCTCTCACATATTCTCGATTATCGGCTCACAGATGGCAGTAAGATTGTCAGCCTTACGCGCCGGCCGCCCATTACCCCCCAGGAAGATTCCTGGTACTCATTACTGTTAGAGGCTGAGTCGACCCCAGGGCCATAGAGAGGCTGGAAGGATTGGGTCAATTGAAAAAATCCAGTGATCTCATCGGGAATCGAACCCGTGACCTTCCGGCATGTAGCATAGTGCGCTAATCAAATACCTTATCGCCTGCCCTTTCCTCGTTACGTACAGATATAAATTGTAGTGTTCGTTTTAACGATTAATTACTCAGAGAGAAAGAGAGAGAGAGAGAGTGGAAAGAAGGAAGGAAAGAAGAATACAAAAACCTAAAAGAGAGAAGAAAGGAAATAGGGGCATATTAGAATTGAGATTCTCACAGCTTTAACTATGAAGGTATTTCTGCTAAGTTCTAATTGATAATTTTAATAATATCTGTGAAAATGCCTAAATTATGATTAAGTGTTAAATTTTGAATTTACTGTTTCTTAGCAGTATACCGTGTATTTTTTGTTTCCTTTTGTTTACAACCCTCAGAACTAAATTTCATATTCGGTTTTGTCCAACATATTTTTATTCTCTCATTGGAAAAATAAGGGGCACCTTATATTCGCGTTTATAAGTAATTTTCTGCCACCGCTGTGAGAACTTCAGGCGTCACAGATTTATCCTCTGTTGGGGATGCTACTGTAAGCAAAGCAAACGAATTCGAAAAAAGTGATATCAAGAAAGCCGAGCTACTTTGTTCTTCGGTTCTGAAGAAGGAAATCGCATTACAAACTATGTACGTCGGGCACTGAACTATATATGTTTTCCTTTAAACCAGCAGAAGTCTTTCCGAGGGTCGATATCCTGTCTCTCTCGCTTCATACAATATAAGTAAGGGTCTAAAAATCAATTTTAAATCAAATCCTACGAGAGGGAGTCAGTAAATAGGTCACAAATGGGAATAAAACAGATATAATGGACGTAATAAGTTCTTTTATATATATCGCTATGTAGCAGAACAGTCCAGCTTCATGACTCGCATGCACATATTCAGAACCTAGTTTCAGTAGTCAAAATGGTGACCGCGTGAGCGGGGCGTATTGTCGAAGATCAGCGTTCACGTTTACGTATTTATGGGCAATAGGACTAGATGCAAAGAACATTCAAAAAGAAATATTTCCCGTTTACGTTGGCAAGTGTTTTTCGTGTAAAGTAATTAACAACTGGTTCGAGAAATTCTCTCAAGGAAGTTTGAAAGTCTGAACAGGTGCAGAAGTGGCTGAGTTAAAGGTTAGAAGCTTCTATGCTGCGGGTTTGGACGCACGGGTAAAGAGATGAGACAAGTGCGCCAGTGTTGGTGGAGGACATCCAGAGAAGAAAACGTTTTCTCCATGTTCGAATATAACAGCAGCAAGAAGAATTAGTCGGTTCTTCATAGCCGCCGTTGCGAGAAATCTACACTTATTTTTAATTTCTTCCTTTCTCTCCTCTTCTTTCTCCGGAAACGTCGGCAAGGGCCTGCAGATTAGAAGGCTTCACTGGCCAGAAAACAGTAAACTTGTTTCACATTCGTACATTTGTCCTGTGACATATACCTAAAATCCAAAATTCCATTAAATTGTTAAGAGGAGCGTTGGCATTTTTGTCTTTAATTTTAGGCATTCTTTACAACGTAAGAAAGAACGCCTGATATCCGTCTATCCGACTGACCTATGACCCACTACCAGCCCCTACATTGTTGAGCATTTTTTCAAATACGAAATGGGAGACTCGCTGTAAGCTGTTGGTAAATTTCTATTTTTAGCCATAATGATATATAGTAAAACCTGGTTTACACGAGACCATAAATGGACTTTTCTGTTTATCTCATAGGCTGTTAGAGAATTTATGTTGAAATCCGACATGGAGACTTCCACTAAAACGATTACGCATTTCAATATGCACTCATAAGATCAATAACGAAGCCCGTTGAAGTGAGATTCTAACTCAAGTTTCCCATTATCACATAAACCGTTTCATGAGTCTTGTTTAAATTCAGTTTAGGAGAATTCCTCTAATTAGGATTTTATTATTCCCGTTTCTAAGTAGGCTTAATCAACTTCAGATACCACTGTTGGTAATTCTGCGTACTAAGAATGCAGTGCAGCTTCTCCTGTCTTGTCCTATTCCTCGTCTTCAACATTTGTCTCTGCACGAGCAGTTCAGATGTGAGACAGCGAAAACTGTAAAGTGGCAACTGATATTTGTATGATGACGTGGGGGGGAAGGGCAAGCCGTTTACCCGTAGCAAGAGAGATCAGGTCCTGGCGAAAAATACAATGCGTTATGCTAACAACGAATTCTTTAAGTACTTGTTTAACGTTCGGTATCTGACTCCAGGAAGTTAATACATTTCGCTAATTAATAATTTTATTTTAATTGTTTACCTAGCTAGGAGGTGGGATAGCGTAGATATATTTTTTTTAATTCGCTTTGTGGGGGGTGGAGTCACGCTGGTTCCACTCGCCATGGCTGCCACTGATTGACCTATTGTGCCTGCCCCGGGTGATTATGATGATGGAGAATTTGATGGAATGAAGATTGGCGGAGGAAAGGCGAAGTACTCGGAGAAAACCCGCCCCAGCGCCAATTCGTCCACCACAAATCCCATGTGACCACACCCGGGATCGAACCCGGGCCGCCGTGGTGGGAAGCTAGCGACTAACGGCTTGAGTTATGGTACGGCCAGCGTAGACAGAATAGCGAGTGCTTATGGGCTGGACGACCGAGAGGTCGGAGTTCGAGTCCCGGTAGAGTAAAAAATTTTCTCTTCTCCAATCGTCCAGACCGGCTCTGGAGTGCACCCAACCTCCTATACGATGGGTACCGGGGGCTCTTTCTCGGGGGTAAAGCGACAGGGGCATGAAGCTAACCACTCACCTCCAACTAGTGCCTAGGTCCAGAAAATAAAGATATATATGTCCACTCCCCGTTTGTGTACAGGTAGAGGCCTTGCGACGAGCTGATCACCCGCCCAAGGAGTCCTACCGAATGTGTAAGATCAAGAAAAACCGAAGTGAACGGAGAAGTACATGGAGGTAGGCCTAGGCCCACTGGGGCTGTAGTGCCAAGGAAAATTATATATATATATCCACTCCTTCCATACGTCTTCGTGCCGTAGTGCTTAATTAGTTAGGTGCAGGGATAATTTTGCCTCATTTAACTAGCTTCCCCTGCTATCCGTTACGCTCAGTAGGTTGACGAAACAAGTCACGCTTGAGGATAGAAGGGGAGAAAAATATATGCCTAAATCATGAAATGGATTGCAATAAGGAAAAATTTAGCAGAAGGAGAATTACATCGGTAGCGGTGGTTAAAGTTGCAATAGAAATAATACGTGTAGTTTAACTGAGTTGAAGTCATGAAAGTAGTTACGCATGTTAAGAATCTGTGGACCGCAAAAACTTTGTAACGAAACACAGCTTTTACTTTAATTTACTTCACTTTACTTAGGTTAATGTAACGGTAAGACCAGACGTACATTCTGTAGGTAGCTTATACGGACGTCAACTATGTTATCGCATAGCCTGGTTGAGAAATCTGCAATTTGCCTCGAGATCTCTAGGCGAATTTCCAGATAACATCTTGAAATACACCAAGGCCTTCTCATAAATCGTGACCTAGCCATTAATTAGCTTACGATCTCATTCCACGCTATATACCCCTGCAGCTTTAAACAGCGTTAAGTATCAATTGAGGAGATGCTGTTCATCCAGGCCGTTAGTCACTCCGTCACACCGTGGTGACCCGGGTTCTATCAGAGTTCATTTGGGATTTGTAGTGGACAGAATGCCGATCACAGTGGTCGAGCGGTCTAAGGCATGAATTGTCTTCGCTCGCTCGAACATTGAGATCGTGGGTTCGAATCCCACTTAAGGCATGGATGTCTGTGTTTGTGTTATCCTGTGTGTATGAAGCGGCCTTGCGACGCGCTGATCACTCGTCCACAGAATCGTACCGACGGCGTATAGGATTAAGAAACGGAAAAAGAGGCCAAGGTCCAGACGGACTGTAGAGCCATAGACGGATAGATAGACAGAGGACACAGTGATTCACGGGCATGTTTCCTCGAGCAATTTTGTTTCTCTTGCCTCTTCTAATTCCGCCGAATAGCCCATGCGCTACCATCCGTGGTTGTTACAATGTTCCCAGTAGCGGCCGTCGTACCGAGTGGAATGCGTTTCCTTCCACCTCAAGAATTAAAACTAACCTTCCTCCACTTATTCCATGGTAGACTAAGTTATCTGGCCTGTTCCCTTTCAGAATCAATTCAGAAATCATGAATCTTATAGACAGTTAGTAGAACTCTTTGGACGGGTGAACAACATGAGCACACATAAAAACACAAACACAGAAAAAGAGCAGACATCTATGCTTCGAGTGAGATACGAACCCACGATCCTAGTGTTTGAAATGACATTTCGGGGCGCTTCCACTGTGAGCAGCAATTAAAAATATTATCAATCTGTTACTTACATGGTTATTTGTACAGTTGTTTAGAAGTCGCCAGAGCAGTGGCGTATCACAATTTCGTCCAGAAAACCCGTGTTTTGTGTTGTTTATTTAATGACTATATTGCGTCAGACGGTAAGGCGACTAAGAATGATGAATTAGAAATGATTTGGAAAAAAGCGATCGTGACCCTGTCAAGGTGCTGCACCGTTTTCTCCTGCAGTTGATGTGGACCAACACAGTCCCAGTCGGATACAGGGTAGCCTGGACAAGACTCAAACGAGCACCTTCTGAAGAAAAAGTAGAGCATCACAGCTACACCAAGCAGTTCCGTTCGTACTATTAAGATTTCAGGGGAACTAGAGCACTAGTCACGTTAAGGGAGAATGAAGCGATCAATATTCAAACTCACACAGGTTCAAGGGCCGGAGGTGGTACAAAGAAACGAATTTCTTTCTACAATGTCTGGCACAAAATTTCCTCGGTTTAGCTTCACAACAGAAATGCTCAGCTGATGAATGCCTTTTTTTGAGCGTTAATTTATGTAGATCTGTACGTTTGTTTGTAATTACTAAATATGCTCCAATGTTTTTATTCAGCTTTACTTGATCTTGGGAATGTGTTTATCAACGCGTGTCGCTGTTAGCTTTATGTGGGTAAATGCTTTTGTTCAACGCTGCTTTATGACAATGTTTCTGTTGGTGTGGGTCCGTGTTTTCTCAAGAATTACTTAAAGTGGGTCCAGAGGTTTCTTCGGCTTTATTTCATAAGGCAAAATCTTTGTGTTCAGTATTATTTGGCGCTGTCGTTGATTTTGGTTAGCTTTGCCTAAAGTGGTTCAATGTTCCTGTTCTGCGTTACTTTATGCGAGTCAGTATTTTTATCGACATTTTTGATGAGAATCTGTGATTTTTTCAGAGTTGCTTGGTGCAATTAATTATTTCTGTACAGATCTGAAAGGAAGGAAACGCTTGGAAGATTTGGGTGTTGACGGAAGGACATTACAAGCAATTCTGGGAAGAATTAATTATCTACTTCCCTTCCATAGGATAGCATATATAATATAGCATAACAGTAAATCACTGCTGGTCCAAGCTCGCACAGTCGTTCTTGTTTTCTGTCTCCGTCGGGACATATGACCAAATTTTTATTCGTTCCGAGACCGTTTAATTATCTAGAAATTGGGCCTCCTATTCGACGAAAGGAGAAGTTAGTCTTTCCGTTTATTTTGCGAAAGGAAATTATGCTAAAAGTAGCTTAGAGTACTACGGTGAGAGAATATAAATGGGATTTATATGGCTCAGGACATTGACCAGTAGCGGATTTTAGTGACCACTGTAGTGAGCGTTCAGCTTTTATAAGCAGGACAATGTTTTTACAGTTGAGCAACTATAAATTTCTCAGAGAGTAGTTTACATCATGTAGTTAGTAATAAACCCAATGTAAGATTTGAGGCTTTCACGGCGGTGACTATGAAGAAACAGTCTTCTGGGATTTGGCACAGTGTCACGGTCTCTTCGCTTGCGGATTTCTTATATTTTTCCTTCTACCCTGAAGACGAAGGCGACACGTTCCTCCGAAACGTAGGTTAACACCACATATACACTGTGCCAAATCCCAGAAGACTGCTTTCTTCAATAAACCCAATGTTATATCTCAGATATAAACTTATGAATTGCCTTCACTGTGATTCGCAGTACAAAAATTTGGTGCATATCAAAATTACATTGCGACAGAGAACCTTTATTTGAAAAATGTTTCGAAGCAATGGATATTTAACGATATGTGAACAAAAACAGTGCGTGACCCAGGAGTGCTTCCATCCCTTGTGTGACGTGCAAAATCGAAAAATGAAAGCATCTGGAGAATGCGTATACTCCAAGAGCTTTTCAACTTCCTCTCCGCGTTTACTTTTCTACTACTATTCTTAGTGGGGTGAGACTGAATCCACTTGTTACTGGGGCCACTTCTGGCCTACTGTACTAGCCCCAGATGATAGGTAAGGGTGATTGTGGAGCAATTGGTGGAATGAAGGTTAGCAGGGGAAACCGAAGTACTCGGAGGAAACCTGCCCCAGCGCCACTTTGTCCACCACAAATCTAACATGACAAGACTCGGGCTCGAACCCGGACTGCCGCGGTGGGAAGCCAGCGACTAACCGCTTGAGCTATAGTACGGCCTTTTGTTTACCTCAGTATCCCTTAACGCACTGCTCCCTTGCACTAGATCGCTTTCTCTTGCCACCTTGCGCGTATGTTCATAGCTACAGTGACAAGAGTCTACCCGGGTCTGGTCAAGTGGGATTTATGGTGGACAAAGTGGCGCTGGGGCAGGTTTTCTCCGAGTACTTCGGTTTCCCCTGCCAATCTTCATTCCACCATTCATCAAACTTATTTGATATAGTCATTAATCTTTTTAAGTTCATCGGTAGTTTGCGTGGATTGTAAATTCACAGGCATCTCAGTAGTAAGAGCCTTTCTCTCTCAACAGAAATCCTACACGAGATAACTGTGTCTCGAATCATGGACGAGCTGTTAAGAGACGTCTAGGCTAGAACATTACGAACCGTCTTGTGGAGGATAATAGTGTCACGTGTTTATGGCTGCGTGACCAATAATAACGGGTTTTGGATTAGATGATTGGACTTATTAACGCCATCTTTTACAGTCACTCTTAATCACGATCAATTTATAAGAGCTCACAATAAATGACTGTTTCAGACTCGCTCCACTCTGACTGGACTCTGTCTTCTCATCTGGTCTTTCTTCTACTGACTTGCGAATAAAATACGGATGACTCCTCATGTAGAACTGGCTGCGTTCTTATCTGAACGGCCGTTTATATATTCTAGCGTATCCTAGGAAATGTTTGTTCCTTGCTCGTAGTAACAGTCTGGTTTCTAGGAGTCTACAGCTTCCGTTTGCGTTGCCATGGACACCTTTGTTTAACACCCAGCGATGGTTTGTGTGCAAGAATCGTACATTCGCTGAAAAGTGTCTACCATTTCGTTTTCTACAAACGGTCTATATGTCGCAATATTAAAATATATCTTAAAAATGTGTTATGAAGTTGTGGATTGAATTCATCTGGCTTAGGATATGGTCCAATGGCGGTATCATTTTAACGCAGTAATATAACCCTGGTTCCATAAAATATAGGACTCTGCTACATTGACTTAGCACCCAGCCTTTTGACACGCCATGTGCGCTTTTGTACCATTACAGAGCGCCTATTATATCGCTCCTTCCGACCGTACGTTTGTCTGTCCGCATGGCACAATTCGAAACTTTAAATGGATTTTAATATATTGTCACTGTGGGTAGTTTGGGGTAAAATTTGTCGCTCATATTCCAGTTTCAGTCGAAACTGGACACAAATAGAACAGTGCTTCTGTATGGGCCTCTATATTAATTCGTTATATATATATTTTTTCTTGTAGCGTATAGAGCCGTTGCTGGGTAGCGACCTCGAGGCGGACAATGAAATAATATTCGTTGTTAGGCCCGTACATGTTATCTTCAAACTTTGCTTTGTATCACGAACATAACAACAATTAAATAAATTAAAACTACAAACCAAGAAAGCAAAATACAAGGAAATCTTTGGCTTTTAATTACTGAAATAGAAGACGCCTCATTCTTTACTGACAAAACAACTTTCCGCGCGACCAGACTTTGAAAAGAACACCAAGGAATAAAGGAGGCGTGAGAAATGCTGTGACGTCATGAATCTCCTGCTCTAAACCTCTCAGCATTTTCCACATATAATCAATGAGTGTGTCTGCTCTGTATTTCCTGTAGAAGAAATACCGGAAATAGTCCGACAGGTTTACAAATAATATTCCTTGAACATGACTGTGGGTTCACGAAAATTACTGTTCGCAAATGATACAAAATATAACAACAAATCATTAAATTGGATTGACATTTTATACACCTCTTATACTAGGACAGATATTGATTCTTACAATGCAGATATGCTACTGCAAGATGTAAGACTATACAATGAAACGTGTACTCATCATAATTTTGAAAAAATAATGGAACTGTTTTTCGAAATATGAACCAGGGTTCCTCATTAGTGTATGAGGGATTGTATTTTTCTTTTTTATGGTACTCATCCAATCAAAAAGAATATCATCTTCTTGTTCTATTTATTATTATCTCTGATCTGTTCCCATCCCTTCAAAATCCGTAACTATGTATCTTTCACAGACAATTGGTAGGGCTCCTTGGAAAAGAGATTAGACCTGTCGCAAGGCAACTCGGAAGAAACGCGGGCAGATATCCATGCCTCAATTGGGATTCGAAGCCACGATCCAAGTGTTTAAGTGGGCGAAGAAATTCCATACGTCAGAGGGCGAGGCCAATGTGATCAGCAAGAATATTGTCCTGGATAAGTAACTAAGTGCATGAAGCTTATCTATTCAGCTAGACAAGAGGTCTCCCATCATTTCTGGAAACCGCACTATCCCGGTGAGGTACATGGGAAAGTATCGGCCGTGACTTCTTTGAAAGTATTTTTCTGGTATTCTCCTTGAGTGTCTAAACGAAATCACACAAGGCCCACTTAGCATTGCTGCTACATGACAGAATTTCGAAAATACTGAATCCCTAATATTTTATCGTTCTATCCCATGGATGTGGCACGCGTTAGAGTATTTGGTTGAGGCACTGTAATACAAGCCAGAAAGTTGAGGGTTCGAATCCCTATAAGGCCATTTGCTTTTTCAATTAACCTAATCCTTCCAGCCGCACTATGGCCCTTGAGTCGACTCAGCCACTAACAGAAATAAGTACTAGGAATTTTCCTAGGGGTAAAGGGCGGCAGGCGCGTAAGGCTGACCTCACCATCTGTGAGTCGATTGTCTAGAAAATGTGGAAGCTTTGACGTCTCAGAATCCTATGGGCCTTCACGGTCTGTTACAGGGATAGCTTTACCTCTTTATATATGTAGCCTTTTGTGAAGTATGTAAAATCCCTCATACAATGCAAGCAGTATTCAATTATTCGTCAATAAACAAAACTAAGCAAAAATGAAAACAGCTCGGCAGTATAATTAACATAAAAGCCGGGGGTATTACTAGCAACGTTAAACAATAATATGGACGGCACAAAATTATATTATTTCTTGTGTTTATCATCAAAATGGGTTACGCAGAGCAAATAAATCACTTTCAATCAGAATAAACAGAACATGATTTTTCTTCTTATTTTAACGGTATCGCGGAAAAGCTATTTAAATCATTCATAAAAGAAAAAATATATTTCTCATGAAGTTCCTTAGCTCTGAATAAGATATGATAGGTTGACGACGAAGCAAGAACCGTGGAATGTGAGAAGCGTGCTGTCATGTCCTCTTTTACGATACTGTTCGAGCATCCCAGAATTTACTTGAAGAGACAAAGAAAAAACACATAAAATCTTCATCTACATAGACTGTGTTTATTATCTGCCAGATGCTAGTCGAATGAATTAGTTCTGTCCAGGTATGAGCTCTTTAACCCATGGATCTATGCACAGAGCCATGAGAATGCGTCATGGTCATGAAAGTTGCATTTTTTGTGTTCTCTAAATCAATGAGGGGAACGTGAGCGTTCCCATCTGTAGCCCAGCCGAAGTAACATTGAGGGAAATGGTACTCACTATTCTTATGCACTGCCGGTCAGAGTATCCGAGCGGTCTAAGGGCCCCCATACACACACAGTTTGGCCTTCCGATAGACCTTACAGGCAAAACTGTGACAGTTTACCCCCTCCCTTTCCTCCCCATACACGCGCAGATAAAGCGTCAGGCTTCATGCCACAATCACGGTCTTCCAGCCTGTAATGGTGAGTCACACACGTCACGTGCTACGGTCCTGCAGGCAGAACTGACGGACTGACGGGTTTCCCACAGGCCAACAGTCCAAACGATTGGCCGGCCGGCCGCACCCCACACGTCAGTTTTGCCTTTCAGTCTTCAACTGTGCAAGCCGAACTGGAGGCCAAACTGTGTGTGTATGGGGGCCCTAAGGCATGTACTGTCTTCGCTCGCTTGGAAGCCGGGACCGTGGGTTGGAATCTGTTTCCTGTGAGATACGAACTAAATTCTTATATATTATTCTTATGCACTGCCGGTCACGGTAACCGAGCGGTCTAAGGCATGCACTGTCTTCGCTCGCTCGGAAGCCGGGACCGCGGGTTCGAATCTGTCTCCTGTGAGGTAAGAACTGAACTTAGCCTTGGCTAACAATGGACTTCCGGGCCTGTTCGTTGCCGCGGGAACGTGTGTTACCGAACCGCTGCCTAGCAATTGTCATTTTCGTCACAATATTTGACATATTTAGCCTGGTTAACCATCACAACTAGAGTAACAACATTTGTCTTGCTGGAGGACGAAAGAACAAGGATGTGGCCATTTCATTGCCTTGTTCGAGTTCTCATGTCGAGGAAAGAATCCTAGAATGAAAGCATAAAAATAAGCTGAGGATGTAAGTTACCTACCTGGCTTGAGTACTTGACGACAGGCAGAGGTATCCAGTGGTAACCCAAAGCATTGTCCCAGAGCATCCCCTTGCTCCACACCTCAATAAGTAGCCCCGTGTTGACGTCATTCGTCTCGCTGAGGGCAAAAACAGACATCAGTGAAACAGCAACGGTTAGTGAAATGTACGCTGAGTAAGAGTCATGTTGATCACAGTTGGTAATTATTTGTTCATAACAATTTAAAAGAAAAAAATACGTTTATAAGTTCGTTGTCATAAAGAATATATATAGAACGGATGCTTGATATCTGGAATTCAGGGAAATTGAAGATAATTCGATAAACGACTAATCCTTTATATCGTTACGTTTAATATCAAAATACATTTTTGCTTGCTTAATTTTGCGTGTGCTCAGTACTATATTAGCTGAAACCTCTGCTCCCATGAACAACTGGTACAAGTAAAGGTAGAGCTATCCCTGTAACAGGCCATGGAGGCCCATAGGGTTGTGAGACGCTGAGGACCCCAATCGGCTGAAAATGGCAGTAAGTTTGTCAGCCTTACGCGCCGGCCGCTCATTACCCCCCACGAAGATTCCTGGTACTCATTTCTGTAAGAGACTACGTTGACCCCAGGGCCATGGTGCGGCTGGAAGGTTTAGGCCAATTGAAAAAATCCAACCCATCGGGACTCGAACCTGCGACATTCTGGCTTGTAGCATAGTGCCTCAACCAACTACGCTACCGCGTTCCCCAAACTGGTAAACATACTACTCGTTAATTGGACCAATTTCAGTTCACCAAAGAATTACACTTTTTAGGTTTCATTAAAAATCGTATTTCTAGTAGACGGTCTCATATAATATCGTCATGAAAACTACAAATTCTAGGTTATCATCTGGTACATATTATTCTTGCTTCTCCTGAAAGAACATTTTAGTGAAAGGTGCACGGTGTTACAAGGCCTACCAGCACGAAGAACCTTCCATACTCTCGCGAATATTAAGTGAGTTTATTCTTTGAATTACTGTTTCTTAGAAAAGAAGGGTCGCCTTATCTTAAGAGTAATTAAGAAAATATACGTTGAATATGATGAATTTTAATTTATAATTCTAATGGTATTTGTAAAGATACCTAAAATTACATGTAAGTTATTAAATTTTTAATTTATTTTATATTGCTGGCATAGTTTTTACTTCTTTTTCTTGTTTACAACCCTCAAAATGACATCCAAATTTCTGATATTCTCACTGGAAAACATGAAGTTGCCTTACATATGGACAGAGACTAAGTACCCTCATTGAATGACGCTGCTCCTGCTCGTGCGATCAACATGTTGCTTCTGCTGGCAAATATGGATGTGGCAGGTACCAATTTGAATGCATTTCACTGAAATGATTTTCATACGTAGATTCGAGATGATAATTGAATTAGGAGCAGGCCAGATTCTTAATAGAAAGATAGTTATTGAATCCTTTGCAATTTCGCCTTACACGACTTTCAAATTAGCAATTGTTTCCTCATAACAACCTATAGATTTAAGGCCTCTGAAAACAGGGTTGTGAAGAGATAGTCGAAACCAGGGAGCAAGAAGTGAAATACTACATACTGAAGATCTTTCTAATTTGTTCCCTTTGCCACATAATAATTAACTAACAAACGAACTAACTACATTTTGTATTTGAAGAAAGCAGTCTTCTGGGATTTGGCACCGTGTATATGTGGTGTTAACCGACGTTTCGGAGGAACGTATCGCCTCCATCTTCAGGGTAGAAGAAAAAATATAAGAAATCTGCAAGCGAAGAGACCGTGAGCAGACTGCTTTTACCGGTTCTCACGGTCTCTCCGCTTGCAGAATTCTTATATTTTTTCTTCTATCCTGAAGATGGAGGCGATACGTTCCTCCGAAACGTCGGTTAACACCACATATACACGGTGCCAAATCCCAGAAGACTGCTTTCTTCATAGTCACCGCCGTGAAAGCCTCAAATCTTACATTTTGTATTTATTCATGAGAAACTGGTAGTTGCCCAGCTTGTCAAGAAATTCTAATCATCAAGAAGGGGCATTAATCCCAGTTCTAAGCCAGGTTATCCATTTGACGAACACCCATCCTATTGCCGTAAGGTGCATTAATATTATCCGCCCATCCATGCCCAGGCATTTCCAAGTCGTCCGTTTCATGTCTCTCCGACCATAACTTTATAAGAGTTCCCCATATTTCCCCGCCCCTTTCCTAATTTTATTCTTCGCCATTTTTTTCGCCCTAATAATATTTTGTGCTGGATGAAACCCATGAAACGCCCCGTTATGCATTATCTCCGCCCTCACGTTATTTCCCTCTTCTAGGTCCAAATGTTCTCCCCAGAGCTCTCTCCTCAAACGCACAAAAGACTATGCTTTTACTTTCGTGTGAAAGGCTAGCTTTCATATAATCATGGCAGTCCCGCGTCATAACTTGTGTAGGTAAACCTGCAGATGAATCCCTTATGGCGTTTCTAGGGGCCACTGTTCATAGGTTCACCGAATCAATGCCACAGCCATGAACTATTTCACATTATTATATCTGTAAATAATATTTCGCTGCTTAAGACGAAGAAACTTAAGAACGTTCTGTACTAAGTTAACGCGGAGGCAAGAGTAGTGTGAGTTTTATCTGTTATATAAACAATTAAATTATTTTAAATTAAATTTCTTGAAGGAAATATTATATTAAATACAAATTATAATATATATTACTCTTAAACAATCTTAAACTTAGATATAAACCATATATTACCAGAGTTTTCGGGTGTATTATTAAGTTACATTAAAGATGTGTACGCTATTAAAAACAAAATCAAAATTGTAAAATATGATTCTATATTAAGGTAACTCTAGTCGAGAACGTAATGATATTCTTTTGAGTCGCCTGATGATGACGTAGGCAAGGTCGAAACATGTAGCGCAATACCTGTATTTAATGAATAGTAATAAAAATGCTGATAGGTTAGAATCTAATTTATTTTCATTTTGTGGATATTAGTGTTGTGTAGAGGGCGCCATTTGCGATATCATGACCCACAAACGGATGCATACATAAAGACTGACAGTAATAATTTTGCCAATAAAAGCAATGCAGCTTCACACACAACGCATTTACATCAGCCACACTTACCCACCGGGAGCTATTGAGAAATTTATTGTCCTAATATAATTGCATTTCCCACCGACAGCTGCATACAGGAAGTGTGTTATATATGCATAGTATCTAGTAACTTGTACTGCTAACCTAACAGTACAGATCACTAATTGGCAGTGACACGCCCTGGTTCGCGCTTTGTCGCTAGTTTACACTTACAAAAATATACTTTTGTGCGTTTCGGTCAGAAAGTTCTGTACTGAACAACTAAAGTAACCTGCTCTCAAATTTTTCATGAGTGCAATTTGAATTATTTACTGCCGTTCTCATGTTGCCTATTTAGATTTTGTCACGTTTTCAAAGAATCTATTAGATATCTTTATTTCATAGTTCTGTCCCTCATTATAATACTGAGACAAGAACATACACGTCGCTTTCTCTGATTTTTCATTCAGACCATTTCTTTCTATGGCTCTACAGCCCTTTGGATGAGCCGGGATAGCGCTGTCCGTATAGCGACTGGTTACAGACTGGACGGCCAAGGGTTCGAAGTTTAAGTCTCCTTGGGGGGCAAAAATGTTCACTTCTCCATGTCGTCCAGACCGGCTCTTGGACTCACCTAGTCTCTTATCCAATGCATACAAGGGGCTCTTTCCCCGGGGGTAAAGCGGCGGGGGCGTGAAGCTGACCGCTCACCTCTAACTAATGTCGAGGTCAAGAAGACGTGGGCCTACATATCCACTCCACCATACGTCTTCATGGCGTATTGTTTAATTAGTTCAATACAGGGAAAACTTTACGTTTACCTTTAACTTCACCTACAGCCCTTTGGGTCTTGGTGACTTCTTCAGTTTCTTAATCCTTTTCACAGTCAGTAGGACTCCTTGGACGGTGGATTAGCCCGTCGCAAGGCAGGTACCTATACATAAACCGACACAGAACAAACGCAAACAGACCACCATGCCCCGAGTGAGATACGAAACCACGATCCCAATGTTCTACCCGGCGAAGACATAGACCTCGCCGTCAATGTGATCGGCTTTAGACAGTTATCAAGTATTGCAATCACGGTCAAATCAAGGAAGATCAGTTGAAAAGAATGTTCCCTACATTTTCACAGCATCTAATGTTATCAAGATTATTTTGATCAACACATTTTACCTTCGTATATAATTTCTCTGCCCAAATTAGATTCATTATTCATGTTATTTCTGTCGTCTCTCATGCCTAACATTTTCTTGTCAGCTCCAGAGAACATTGTTATATAAACATTTTCTTCAGTCATGAATTTGAACTCTCTGTACAATGTTCCGTGTATTTCAGTGCTTTTAAATGTTGTCATTAATTTTACTCATGGATGTATGTACTTCTCATTCTAAATCACGTATAAGGAGTTAGAATATAATTTGTCCAGGTAATATGAGATCAATTCTTGAAGAGCATGTTATTATTCATAATGACCTGCAGAATATAAAAGTCATTAATATGCTGCAGAATTCTCCATAACAATATGTGTATATGTTACAGTTCATTTTACATTTGCCTTTTCTACTGCAGTTTAACAGAACACCTTTATTGAGGACGGAAGAAATATTTCCTACATTATAATACACTAAACAGTTCAAGTTTCATTTAACACTAAACAACATTAAACGAAGAATTAGGAGAAGCATATACACGTAACAGTCGGTCGCGGTAGCCGAGCGGTCTAAGGCATGTACTGTCTTCGCTCACTCGGAAGCCAGGATCGTGGGTTCGAATCCCACTCAGGGCATAGATATTTAGTTTGTGTGTGTGCGTTTTTCTGTGTTTGTGTACAGGTAGAGGCCTTGCGACGAGCTGCTCACCCACCAAAGGAGTCCTACTGAATGTGTAAGCTCTAGAAAAACCGAAGTGAACGGAGAAGTTCATGGAGGTAGGCCTAGGCCCATTGGGGCTGTAGTGCCAAGGAAAAAAATAAAAAATATACACCTAACAACCTCCCAGTCAGTTTGTGAAGGAGACAATGGAACAGTGATACATTGGTTTTGAAGTAAAAAGGGACATGTATTACACATTTGAATATTCAAAAAGCAAGTGATTATTGGAATTTGGATCAAAGCATTCTATAGATTCAGACTTAGAATTGCATATAGGCCCACCTTACATCACTAAGTTATAGAACGCCAAACTTACTCTACACAGCCGCAATTTTATTCCAGTGAGGGGAGTGAATTCTGGGATGCTACACCATTATAAACCTACAAATGTAACAACAGGTAATTCTTTCAATTCCTCTTTGTGTGTGGCCCATTCTTTGTGAAATCTAAGAAAAATTTTAAGCTTGAAAGTTAATGGGTTTTCTGATTCATAGTAAAAGAAATCTATGTTTTTCTTCTTGTATGAATTCAACGAATCTATAAGAAAGCAACTCACACTTATCACTGTCACTTTGTAGTTCATTGCACGGATAACAGATGGTGCCGTCTTGGGTTAATACCACGTTTCGTAATATACCTGACGTTAAAACTAACGGAATTTGCTTCTTGAAGAATAAGTCTGTAAATTATATGAACAAAGCAGTGCATTTTACAGTTTGAAAAATAGCTGCATTCTATCCTGTTCACTTGACGTCACACTACTGCGAGCCGTAGCTCACTCCGGATGTAATTTCGTAATGAAAAATATGCTGTAGCGAACATGTGTTACAGAAATTTGCGAGACGTAGACCCTGGTCTTGACAAGGTAATTACAATTTAAAATACGACAAAGAGACCAATCCTGTGAGAATCAGAAATTCAAATCTTATAAACAAAAAGAGTAACAGTTGTGAAAATTTATTTTATAGAACGTCATAATGGAATTTATATACCCCAATTTTGGTAAGAATATAGGGGGCGGAGTAACGAAACAAATTAGAAAAACACAAAATATAAAAATTAAATTTGTCCCTGGGCTTAAATAATTGAACATTACGCCATGGAGGCGTATGTTGGAGTAGACGTATAACTCCGCGTATTTTGTGTACAGGTAGAGGCCTTGCGACGAGCTGATCACCCGCCCAAGGAGTCCTACCGAATGTGTAAGATCTAGAAAAACCGAAGTGAACGGAGAAGTCCATGGAGGTAGGCCTAGGCCCACTGGGGCTATAGTGCCAAGGATAAAAAAGTGCTCCTGTAAACTCCTACCATACGCTTTCTGGATACATCTATGGGGCAACGTTGCCATGGCAAACTTATTAAACCGGATGTTTATAACCCAGATACGGTTTTATAGAATGCTTAGCGAGAATGGGAGAAAGTGAAAGAAGCAGAGTGACAGAGATAAAGCTCGACTGGAAAGCGTGGCTGATGGAAAGTGGGACGTTGTAACAGAAAGCGTGAATTATAGTTATGGAAAAACGACCTAAATTATGTAGGTCTGTCAACAGTGAATTTAAAATTCAATAGGGTCAACATAAAGCTATTAGGAACAATATTCTTTCAACTTCAATTCCTCAGTTTCAATGTAACAGAAGTAGAGGAATATGTAAGATTTATTTACCCTCATGGCGACACAGAACATTTTTAAATATGGCTTTTATACTATATTAATTTGCATTTCAACAAATGACTTAAATCTATTTTTCATTCATTTTCACGCAAAGCATATTTTCAAGCAAAGAATGCTTAATGTAAGAATCAAGTAATTGAGAATTATTAAATTATGTCTTAAAGATGCGGGATATAAAATTTTGAAAAAAAAAATGGTAGTCAAAATATAATTTAAAGAAATATCGTCAATATCTGGAGCTAATGTAACTTTATAATTGTTAACATAAACAAGAATTTAATTCAATTTAATTTAATTGAGTTATTATTATTTTTTTTCCTTGGCACTACAGCCCCAGTGGGCCTAGGCCTACCTCCATGAACTTTTCCGTTTCACTTCGGTTTTTCTAGATCTTACACTTTCGGTAGGACTCCTTGGGCGGGTGATCAGCTCGTCGCAAGGCCTCTACCTATATACAAACACAGAAAAACACACACACAAACTAAACATCCATGCCCTGAGTGGGATTCGAACCCACGATCCCGGTTTCCAAGCGACCGAAGACAGTACATGCCTTAGACCGCTCGGCTACCGTGACCGGTATTATTATTATTATCCTTTCTAAATATTTTTACTTTACATTTCTCAGTTCTCAGAAACTTAGATTTCTGTTATTGAAATTATTATTATTATTATTATTATTATTATTACTCTGTTTGTTTGTTTATTTATCTGCATTAAAATGGTTTTCCTTCAGCGCTTGCCTGTAATTTGACTTTGACTTTATGTTGCGATTGTCCATAATGTAATTAGGTTTCAGATACGGACGGTAGTGACTTATGAAGAATACCGTCTTCTAGAATGTGACACCTGTCTAAATCCCTGAAGATTGAGGCAATATTTTCCTCCGTAACATCAGTAAAATTCTACAGAACATATGGTACCACGTCCCAGAAAATAACATTCTCTGTACATATGTAATTTGTATCCAGAAATATAGCATAATATAAAAATATATGATAATGTGACATGTATACCCATTGCTGGGTAACGGCATGGTAAATACATTCCCGCGGGAGTCAAAGCGCAAGCATCGCCTAGTGATTGGAAAGTTCCAATGTAGAGGCAGCACAGACTCCTCTCGGAACCTACTGTCATACAGAGAAGAGCGTAGGTTGCCTGATCGAGCTCTGGGTAGATAGGCCGACGTACACTCATGCCTTCCTTCGGATGCTCAAATGATAATGGAATCGAAGCTAACCGACGTTTAGGAGAAATATATTATTATAAACATAAAGTGCGTGGATTGTGTGATCTAATTATGTATGGATCTACGTTTGCATATTCCTTGAGATCTTCGAAAAACAGAATACAATTTAAGTTACCTGATGTTTCGGAGGAATATACTGTCTCCATTTTCATGGCTGAAGAGTATAATGGAGCAAGCAGACAACAAACCAGCTTATTGTGTGCTTTATTGTGTAGTTACTGAGCTCACTCTTCGACCCTTAAGATGCGAGTAGCATATTCCTCCGAAACGCCGGTTAATTTCTACAAGTACAGAACATTGATAATATTAATGATTTACGGGGTGGACGGCCGAGGGGTCGGGGGTGCTAGTAGGGATCAAGATGTTTCTGTCCTCCATGTCGTCCACACAGGCTCTGAGGCCCACCCAGCCTCATACCCAATGGGTACAGAGTGTTCATCCCCAGGTGTAAAGCTGCAGAGACCTGAAGGTGACTACTCACCTTAAAGTAGTGTCGAGGTCAAGAATATGTGGATCTACACATCCACTCCCCCACACGTCTTTATAGCGTAGCGCTTAATTAGTTAAACACAGGGACACCTCTACCTTTACCTCATTCGGGAGGTACCTTCTCTGACTACGCAGTCGTGTCCTGAAATATCCCACTCGACACACCCTTACTCAGGAAGTACGCGGTTAGGCGGCACAGAAGCGCCTTGAAATAGGCTACGACCACTTCATCTGGCATTCTTTCCCGTTAATTAATTTAAAGCGCTCCGTTATACGTTTCTTACCTTCAATAGTTGAAGAAGTGTCGCAAATTATATAATAAACTACACAGCAAATATGAAAGGTAAAGCTATCCCTGTAACAGGCCGTGTAGGCATAGAGTGTTGTGAGGGGTTGAGGCTCCCATAGGAAATCGGCTCACAGATGGCGGTAAGGTTGTCCGCCTTTTACCCCCAAAGAAGATTCCTGGTACCCATTTCTGTTAGAGGCTGAGTCGACTCCTGGGCCATAGTGCGAC
Organism: Cryptotermes secundus; assembly: GCF_002891405.2. Lineage (NCBI taxonomy): Eukaryota > Metazoa > Arthropoda > Insecta > Blattodea > Kalotermitidae > Cryptotermes > Cryptotermes secundus. The sequence continues at coordinate 2,220,895 of NW_019725416.1, read as the reverse complement.
TGGAAGGGTTAGGTGGCTTGTAGCATAGTGCCTCAACCAATTACGCTACCGCGGATCCGCTACGCAACAAATATATCCAAAAATGTAAGAGCGTAATGCCGAAAGAATGTCCGGAAAATGAGGCTGGATTTGTTGCCGTTTGATTTATGAAAACAGAAATTTGAACTTAGCAATTCGTAGCATATGCCAACAGAATTTTGACAAATATAAATGTAAATTTACTTACTTCCCGTAAGTTTCTAGCTTGAGTGATATACACCCTTCTTGAAGGGAACCTAGCGATTATCATTTCATACTTAAGCGATAATTAATAACCGATTTCGCAGGCCTGCGCCTCGAGTGGACGCGCACGCGTCTACTCACTTCGGCAACAGGGCAGACGCGCTGGGTGTTCATTAAGTCCCTGAATGTTATACTCCCATTACTCTCGTGCGTAGAGCCTACTTAATACAATGTCTGTACCTTTGTTAGGGAGCACGATCGATGCACAAGCCACTGTTATTCTCCATTACGTCTGGAAAATGTAGCGATGACTCCAAATTTCATAACCCAATTATTTTTCAGTTTTGTGGATTATTTAATGACGATTTCATTAACGAGATTGTACAGCGTCGGGTAAGGGTAGTGTTCTTAATGTTTTAGATATCATTGTTTTCTGGGCATGTCCGTTTCCCTACTAACTGTTTGACTACAAATCAATATTAATAAAAAGCAAGTATAAGAAAAATATGCCTTTGGAAGCGAAACCCTCTCCTACTTCATCTGCACGCTGAGAGAAACACAGGCGAACGTTTTTAGGACGACTAATACCACTGTTATGCAATATGAAGTCATAAAACTTCGTTATGATATCTCCTTTCGATAGAGTCCATCATAATCTGATATTCGCTCAGCTGGCCAAGAAATTCAACTCCTCTTATGGGACCCTAAATTTCCTTCGTGTATCCAAAATCCTGTGCGACTAGACCATATTCAGAGCCATCTCAATCCAATCCACAACCAAACATATACCTCTTTAAGGTATATTTTAATATTGTCTTCCAGTTTACATCTGAGTCTTCCAGGAATTTTCTTTTCTTCAAATATAAAGGCTGCATTGCTTTAGGAGCTGATCACAGTGCCCTCGAGGTCTAAAGCAGAACATTTCTTCTCTCGCTTGTACAATGGGATCGTGCGTTAGAATCCAAGTCAAGACACGGATATCTGTCAGTGTGTTTTCTGTGTTTGTGTTGTTATATATAGGTAGCTGCCTTGCGATGGGCTGACCCCCGTCCAAGGAGTCTTACCTACTGTCTATAAAATTCATATTTTCAGATTAATTCTGAGTTGAAGTAGGCCGAGGGCCTAATCAAAAGAATAAGAATTTTGTGAACTATTTTTCCTCTCGACCCTGCATGCTGCATCCTCCGCCCCTTTCAATTTCTGCGGTGAAGAGTGCAATTATGTCCCCTGATTATACATTATCCTCCGTCTTCCTTCCACTTACTCTCAGACCCAGGTATTCTACTCAGCACTCTGTTTTCAGACACCCTCAATTTATTTCTGAAGAATGACTACGTTTGATATTGTTACTTGTATTCGTGACTGTAGACGGGATTTGAATTGGTAAACAGATTTACTGGACACTCACAAGTCTTAACTACAAATACATATAAAACTATAAAGATTACTGTAACTATAACATGCAAAATAAAGTCTTCAACGTCGGTAGGATTTGAGGTTTTACACGGCGGTGCCCGTCTTCTTGGATGTGGCGCCGTGTAGATATTTTATACTCTGAAGATGGAGGCAATACTTTCCTCCGAAACGTCTGTTAATAAAATATCTACACTGCGTCACTTCCCAGAGGACGGCATTTCTTCAACTTATGCTTACTAGTCGTTGCTTGGTAACGAATCTCATCTGGTTAACATTTCACAGCTGAATACTCAACTATTGATCTGCCTTCTGAATTCTCTTACGAATGAATTTCTGACTGCCTTGAAGGACGTGTATCGGACGAATGAGCTTCCGAAGAGTCTGCACGGCTCCTTATATAGACCAGCTCGTATCCATCAAAATCCATATAAATGATCCATTGTCACGAATACGTGATTACCGAGGCGTTGTCTAGCAATGGATGTCTGTTCCTACTTCTTCATTCCGGCTTTCAGTCGTCATGCTACAAATGTTGTGATTTGGCTTTTGTGAGAGCATGAAATTGTTTCCATGCAAGTCATGATAATGGTACTTACAAGAGGAAGTCCTGTTCCCAGCAAGGATTAGGCCCCTTCACTGTCACAGTCGTGGACTTCACGTGCTGAAGCTTCAGGGTTACATACGTGTTGTAGTTTGCAGCTGCAACAATGACAAAAATATACCATCAATTATTCTTCTCGATTATTAAAAAAAAGTGTAACTACCATATGTGCATAAGGGTACTAGTCTATGTTCTGTGGTCATACCAGAAAAGTAACTGATCTGCATTTTCGAGACCTCGACGAACCATTTCTTCTTACATGTAACTGAGTTTTTCAATTCTGCTGCACAAGAAATAATCTAATTTCATAAGAACAGAGTATTCCTTAAGAATCTTACAGACACTCAATCAAACATTCTTCACCAGATGATATCCCACTCTGATTATAGGAGCCCACCAATGATCCAGGGGTCATTTCCTCAGGGGCAGAGCAACAGGGGCGTGAAGCTGACCATCTAGGTCCGAGATCAAGAACTGTGGCATTAAACCTCTACTCCCCAACACATCTTAGTTGAGTGATGCTTAATTAATTAAGTCAAGGGATAATTTCACCTTACTATATCCCCACACCTTACTTCTTTAAGAATAATTTTAATATTATTCTGCCATACATGTTAGATTTCACAAACAATATCTTCCGTTCAGGTTTTCAGACTATAGAATCATATGTAATTCTCATCACCCCCCCCCCCATGAGTGCAACATATCCTGTCCAAGTAAACCTCCTTCATTCGACGAAGGGTACTAATTTTGAAGTTCCTTATCGCATACATTTCTCCAAACTCATGTTATTTCCTATGTCTTACACTGAAATTATCTCCTAATCACTTTCTCTAGTATATTTTCATTCTATCTCTACTGGATAAGTAATCATTAATCTCTCTCAACAACTGAGATTCTTATTTTACAAAAGAATACAGGAATATTTTTATGGTTTCGTTTTCTTGCGATTTTTCTCTTATTTCTCTTCATAAATAAAGGCAGAAAGTGTTTAAATAAAAGAAAACGCAGACTGTTATACTCCCGGTAAGAATTATTGCGCCTACGTTCTGCACAGCCAGACAACGTAACATTGTGCATATCGATAAGCTAGTGGCATATGGACTATTCGATTGATAGGTACAAGCAACTAATACCGTATCGAAAACTTTAGCCTTCAGTGACGTGTGTTATCGCCATCTCATTGGACTAATCCATGAGATATCAAGCACTATAAGCACTAATACACGTATGTGCACATGCATATGGCGCCTGTCATGTGACGTGACCGGTTGCTGGAGAATAAGCATATCCATTGTACAGCCATTCTTATTATTTTGTTCGTAGCGACAGAAATATATTGGTCAATTACTTATTTATTTCTCTTTAAGTCTTGCTTTACTAATGTTCCACTACTTTAGTCTGTATACAAAAGAATCATAATTAGCAATTAATGAAACGGAAAGCGGAATTAATCGTGACCTAATTTGAGATATTATCCCCATATTCTTACACAGGAAACTAATGAAACCCTTCAGCTGAAAGTCGGCTTGCTGGGCGAAATATGAACCCTGAATTTCAGGATACGAAGCAGGCATATTATCCATTTGTCCGCAAGATTCGGTCAGAAAGAAAGAGAAGGACGAGCATTCATGTCAGTATCGAAACACATTCAATTCGTGTAAAATTATGTACAGAAATATACCTCATAGAACAGAGTAAGCTGGGGTGACAAACACGAAGACAGTTTTGGGAGAACAGTCATGCATTTAACTAACTCTGATAAATAATAAGTTTGCTGCTTTGATAGCACTGATTGCAACTCTAAAGCTTTGTTTTCAAGAATTTCCGCATTGACGTCCTTCAGCGCTTACAGAACGCCTCCTCATAACCGGAACCCACAGAAGTGGTTGGCAAACTTTGCTGAATAATTGAGCAAAAGCAAGGATGAATTGTTTCCTTCTTCATATCCAGGGACTAGCATGATCAAGATTGCATTCAAGCCTCCATAAATATTTCAGAACAGGTTATCAGTATGCATTACACTGGACAAGCGAGTGGGTAGAAAATAAATTAACCACTCTTCAATTTAAAAACATCGCCTTAAGCAAGATGGATTGAAATTCAACTATTTAAATTATATTCTTCTAAATTCTGATGCTATAAATTTATTTTGCTAATAATCAATATATTTAAATAAGTATGACGCATAAATTATAAGCTGATGTGATAGTGTTAAAATAAACACTATTGCAATGGGTTTCAGTAATGTGGATTAAGCTGAAATGATTTAGAATCTG
>NW_019725416.1:2200731-2216113 GCF_002891405.2 Cryptotermes secundus | reverse complement strand
GCCAACAGTGATGCGCCGAGCGAAGCCGAAGTGAGCCGAAGTTAGCCGAGTCCTAACATCCTGGTCGCTATGCAAAGCTATATAAAATACGGCGTGAAGTTATTTGTCGCGATATACGCCCAATACGCGACAATATATATATATATGGCGGAGTAAGCGAAAGCAATAATACATGATTTGTATAATTGTCATTAAAGTTTAACAGGAGAATCGAAAAGGAACTGACAATCACTGCGCTCTGATCCCTAAAGAATGAAGAATGAAAATGGAATAATAGAGAATAGGTTACGAAACCGGAATGACGCACTTTCAGAGGAAAAGTAGACACAATGTAAGGAATTAATTAAAAAGTAAAACTCCCTATGGCACTCAGATTTTAAGATAGACTGTTCTGTCATATTAGCATCACCTTTGGCAAACCAGCACTTTTCCGGCCACAGCCTTCCTTAGAGGATTCTGGCAGATTGCATCCGGTTTTACCTCTTTGGTTTTCTTTTTACAGAGCAAGACTGTCAGCCTTGCGTCCAACCTAAACCTGGAGGAACAGATGTCCTTGTATTTAAGTCCCAAGTGACGGGGTGGCCCAGTTATAACCCTATATACGCTTGAAGAGCCTGGATGACAGCAGAACCACTCAGGACTGAAAACTGCTATAACGCTTCCCTGTGACCATCAGCGGGTGCTACACAGCAAGGTAAAAAGAGGAGTAAGGAGAATAGGAGGTTCTTACGGCCGTGACTAGGAACTTACTGTCTTCTGGAGTGTTACTTTCTGTAGTTTAGTGGTTGTTTACCAAAGTTTTCGAGTAACATTCTGCCTTCATATTCAGGATAGAAGTGTAAGTCGACAGTAAAATTAAAGGTAACCCTGTAACAGGCCATGGAGGCCCATAGGGTTGTGAGATGTTGAGGTTCCCACATTTTCTAGATAATCGGCTCATAGATGGCGGTAAGATTGTCAGTCTTACGTGCCGGCCGCCTTTTACCTCCAAGAATATTCCTGGTACTCATTTCTGTTAGAGGCTGAGTCGACCCCTGGGCCATAGCAGGGATGGAAGGATTAGGTCAATTGAAAAAATCCACTTCATCGGAATTCGATCCCGCGACCTTCTGGCTTGTAGCATAGTGCCTCAACCAACTATGCTACCGCGTGCCCCCGTAAGTCGACAGTAGAAGAAGAAATTCTAGGAAGAACTACTGCCTACTGAAAGCCAAGGTAGGCCAGTCGGTGTACCAAAGAGTTTAGGCTTGGACAGCCGGGGTTTGAATCCGGGCAGAGGTAAGTTCTTTTCTTCTTGGCGTCCAGACCGGCTCTGGGTCCAAACCAGCCTCCTATAAAATGGGCACCGGGGGCGATTTACCCGGCAGTAAAACGGCTGGGGTGCGAAGCTGACCAAACACCTCCACCTAGTTCCGAGGTCAAGAATTGTGGAGCAATACCTCCACTCCCCCATATGAGTTCATGGCATATTGCTTAATAAATGTAGCATAGGGCAACTTAACCTTTTACCTTAATTCTTTAATTCGCATAGTGGAGGGTGGAGTCCATCTGAGGCCACTCGACACGGCGGCCACTGATTGGCCTATTGTACCTGCCCCGAGTGATTATGCTGATGGAGAATTTGATGGTATGAAGATTGGCAGGATAAACCGAAGTACTCGGAGAATACCCGCCCCAGCGCCACTTTGTCCACCACAAATCCCACTTGACCAGACTCGGGATCGAACCCGGGCCGCCGCGGTGGGAAGCCAGCGACTAACCGCTCGAGTTATGGCGCGGCCTTAACTTTTTACCTTAGTAATCGACTAATTTCCTTTCACTACACATTCAATATCTGACAGGATACGGACTGTACAGAAAACACAGAATCCAACAGCTTTTCTATTGTTGCTTGTGTATGCGTTGCCACAGGAAAGTGTTCACCTAGTCGCTTCCTAGTAATGATAGGAAGACACATAGACACATAGGTAACAAAGTGATCTCATAAGTTTCTTTTCGTGTTTTCAGAATAAGGAAAGTAGGTAAAAGACGGTACAGATCTTAATAGTCTGCTCACGGCCCTTGTGCTGGTCTTATTTCTGCCAACATCTGCACCACTTTCGCCGTGCCAGACTTACTGTGCTACTCTGAAGGCATAGCAACACTTCCCTTCGAATTGTCGATAAATATTCACCAGAATGCATGGCGTCATATCCCAGGAAACAGTCATATTCAGATTGAAGAGAAACTATAGATGGAAAATATTAAAGATATAATCGTAAGTTCGGAATACAGATACAGAATGTTTGTACATTTTAAAATAATTAAAGAACACCTTATTCCAAAGAGAGGTTTGAATTTTGGTCACTGAAGAAATATTAACGTTGGAAAGCTTACAAGACTAAAAGTTACTTTAATGGGGGCGAAACTGGTAATTTAGTCTACTCATTGAAGTTGTTGATGATAGACTTAATGCCATCCTGTCAACTGTTGCCACTATTCTTCAAATCAGTTGGCTGAAGCAAACGAGGAGCTGTAACGTCAGAATTAAATTATTTTGGAATGATGTTGGCATTATTCCTCTAACGGTAAACAAACTTTACTAAATTGACTGGGATCAAGTTGTGTAGACAAGTCTGGAGCTCTCTACTGAATAAACCAAACCAAGTTACTGTAAGATGGAAAACTTGAAAAGTTTACGGAGAATTGAACTGTGGCACCGAGTAAAGCTTTCTTCCTTCCTCCACCCATCTGAACTCCCATTATTGCAGCAGAAGTCAGAAAACTACAACTCCGCCCACTGTAGATTATGTGAGAAAGTTGTGTTTTTATGTTAGTGCTGTACAGCGAATTTGTCTCTTTATTGATGGCATGAACATAGGTGCTAGTCCCAGTGCGTGTGGAGTTCTTAATGTTTTTCATGTTTGTCTTAACTCTCGCTGGTATTTTATGTTGTGCTTTGTTTATACACGTATATCCTATCTTGTTTTGGTACTGTTGGTGTCCTGAGATAAGAACTAGCTCTATCAATTGAGCCCAACTGAGTAGGTTTTTGCCTGATGACGGAGACGGAGACCAGTCTGAGAATTTCTTTAAAAGAAACAGGATGACGAAGAATGGCCAGTAACATAATAAATTTATTGTCGACTGGAGTTCGTTATTTTGTTGAGTGGTCTTAAAGTTACAATCTAATGGAAATAAAATTTCCTGAGAGTAGTTTCTAATAGTTTCCTGACTATTATATTATATTCTGAGAACCAAAATACTAATAAATTTACTTTTTTTTAAATTTTGCAATTGGCCAGTTGAAATGTATGATGGACAATAAAACATCTCTAGTTACAAACACCATCACAATATATTTTTAATTTTCTGAGTTTTCAATAGTCTCATTGCCAGCTCCATATAATTTTGACGATGGTCTTGATCCAAACAAATTCGACTCCATTAAATGTTCAATTAAAATATTAAATAGCAGCATAATTTCTATTTTGGTCGTCTGGGGTATGATACTGTGTAGTGTGGTCGGTAGACACAAATGTTTCGACAGGATCAACTGCCTACATCTTCAGATTACACTGTGCCATATCCCAGACCACCAAAATACACATCTTCACCGCCATGAGAAAACATCAATTCTTATATATTACAGAATTTTTCAGGACAACAAATATTTACCTGCAAGTTCCAACTGGTATAGCCTTAAACTGAAATGGCGTTGATAGCCAGCAATAATTTTCAATACAGATCCTCGGCTGGAGTCACTTGAATATTTAATTGTAACTTGATGACTAAATCCATTAAGCAGACTCACCATTAAGGAGCTAATAGTCCCTCGGCTAGATAATAAATTCCCCGCTTTTCGTGGAACCCAAATTTTATTTGTGTGCTCATGTGTGTCCCCTGTTCGTCTCTTTTTCAATATAGCTGAAACAAGTATGCACCTTCATTATTTTCTATTTTAATAGCAATTTCAATATTACCCTGCTACATAATGCTTAGATATCAGAAATGGCCATTTCGAGTCACAGTGTCTGACCAAAATTATGCATAGGTTTTCCATCTATACTAGGAGAGCTATGTGAACAGATCGGCCGCAACTGAGCAAATGCTTCACTGTTGCATATTGTTAATTTTGTACATAGAGTAGTCGGTAGAGCGACTGGCTAAGGGTTGAATGACTCAGGTGTCGAAGTTTGAGTCCCGGTAGGGTCAGAATTTTCTCTTCTCCAAATCGTCCAGACCGGCTCTGGGGTCCACCCAACCTCTTATCCAATGGGTATCGGTGGCTCTTTCCCCGGTGGTAAAGCGGCCGGGGCATGAAGCTGACCACTCACCTCAGCTAGTGCCGAAGTCAAGAAAATGGGGATCTATACATCCATTCCCCCATACGCCTTCATGGCGTAGTGCTTAATTGGTTAAGCACAGGTACAGCTTTACCTTTACTTACGAGCGCTATATGTTGTGTCCATTACATTTTCCTTAAACCGATTAACTTATTAATACTTTGGTGAAGAGGGCAAATCATGAAACACCTTATCATGTAACTTCGTCCCTAATAATTCTCTTACTTCGGCCAAAATATTCACTTCTTAGCTCTGTACTCATGCGCCCTTTGTGTCGGTTTTGTCAACATTTTTGTCAATCTTTAGTTCAAAAGCAACAAACAGTTATTAAGAAAACATGAAGATTAAATTTTATCAGTTTTTCTAAAAGACAGGAGGAAAAAAAGTAAGCATTAACGCAAATTAAAATACATCATTCGTCTTCTGAGATATTACGCCGTGTAGTCTATGAAAAGACAAGATATTGTGACATGACGCCCGAAAGCCGGAATTGTGAAGTCAGAGTAGATGTTCATTATTAGTCAACGACTCGGTAAACCCATTCCCACGGCAAAGAATACACAAACAAAAATCGAATAACTTCCGTTACTATGCAACGAGTTGTAACGCCTTCCCAACAACAGAGTCTGTGTTTTCTGCGTGATCCGTGCAAAGGGGTTAAAATGAAGGGTTCCAAAGCTGGCAGTAACAGCATAGGTTTGAATCGAGTTTCGAGACGCCAGCCTGCCAGGGTATGAGCGTGAGAGCAGAGGAATTGAATTGAATCGTGTCTTCGGAATTGGCAGTTGCTGAAAATGGCAAGAAATTAGTTAGGCTGTGCAAATAAAAATTGATGTGTGATTTGAAGTAACAGTGAGACTGTTACAGATCCGTTGCCAGGTTAAGACTCTTTAAGACTGAGGACCCTAGTGAGTGTGTAACGGTGAGCTGTAGCGATAGTGCTGTATTACTTGTAGTCCTGAGTTGTGTGAATAAGATGTCAATAAATCCAATCCAAACTCCGACTTATAAGCTACACACAAACCCTTCCACATGTGACAATACCTAACCCAAAAAACCACAATATGAATCCTCACCACCGGTAACAAAAACTTCTTTCTAATTTGATTCAGAAGAACAACATGACGTCAGTGGCTTCCATACGAGTCTACCAGTTAAAAAGAATTACAAATTTGTTTCATGAAATCAGAATTCTGTGCCCCAGTTACTGCAAAACGCGTCTGTAATGCTTTGTAAAACGCCGAGTATTGGAGCTATTATTAACATCATATATTTCCATACCAAGAACAAACATATAATCTAAGATATATTGTGACTATGCTTGCTGCAAACGTGACGATGGGCAAAGCTGTAGAGTGAGATGTAAGCACGCCAATGCGATTCGATATTACAAACAATACCAGAAGTACAAATCGTGACATTACTCACATTCCTACAGCTTCCAGTACAAGAATAAGCAATGCTTGGATCGTCTGATTCTGTGCCAAATAAACAGCCTCCCTCTCTCCCTTCAGATGCGTTTAACATTCTGTAATTTAGGCATGTCCCATAATGAAACAAATATTCATATTGAAAAATACCGTCTTATGGAATGTGGCGCCCTGAAGATCTTTCTTGAACCGACGTTTCGGAGGAACATATCGCCTCCATCTTCAGGATAGAAAAATTCGCGAATGGGGAACCAGTGTGAGCAAGTGGTTAGCTGCTAGCTACCTGCTCACGCTGGTTCCTCACTTACCTTCTTTCTTCAACGTGTAGTATAAGTTCAATCATAATTGTAATGATTACCCCCCCCACAATTAAATAATCAGAGACTTGTATCATAAGCACAGGTTGTATCACGTGATAAAGGATGGTATTAAAGTAGAATGAAACCTCGGTAGTCCGAACCCACGTTAACGGGAAATCCCAGTAATTCAAACTGGCTTAGAGTGTCACAAAAAATTGATAACTCTAAAAATTACAAACTAAATCTGCTTATTTTACTTCCCCGAAGTAAACATGAATCCTGTCTCTCTGGATGGCGAAAGATGTAACAAACAGAATGGATAAAACAGAAGAAGAATAATGACTGCTATAGAAACAGTAATATTTTACAAATTTTTAGCTCATTATATATGAAATATACCTGTAAATCTCTTGGATAAATAATTGTATTAAACAATTAGAAATTTTGAAGAAAGCAGTCTTCTGGGATTTGGCACCGTGTATATGTGGTGTTAACCGACGTTTCGGAGGAACGTATCGCCTCCATCTTCAGGATAAAAGAAAAAATATAAGAAAAGCAGTCTGCTTTTACCGGTTCTCACGGTCTCTTCGCTTGCAGATTTCTTATATTTTTTCTTCTACCCTGAAGATGGAGGCGATACGTTCCTCCGAAACGTCGGTTAACACCACATATACATGGTGCCAAATCCCAGAAGACTGCTTTCTTCATAGTCACCGCCGTGAAAGCCTCAACTCTTACAATTAGAAATTTTATTTGAAATCCAATAATCCGAACGATTATATAGTCCAAACACACCAGTCCTTTAATTAGTTCGGATCATTGTGGTTGCTCCATATCAATTTGGTTATCATCCCTTTATATCCGGCCCCATGTCTAGGGCTAAATTCCACAGGACTTCATACTGAAACACACTATAGGAAAGTGGGTGTGTGCTGCAATTTTAGTGCATGGCTTTTACAAACGTTCTTAGTGATTCTGCCTGGGAATGCTTTGCAGGTTCTGAAATACGTTTATTCTAAGTAGCAGAAACAGATCATTTGCTGCAAATATAATCAATGTGGCAGGAACTACAAAAAAAAACAAGTTACAGTCTTCTGGAATAAGACAACATATTGGGAAGAAACTGCTGCTCCCATCTTCACCCTATCCTGAGCTTGAAGTGAAGTGAAGTGAAGTGAAGTGAAGTGAAGAGAAGTGAAGTGAAGTGAAGTGAAGTGAAATGAAGAGAAGTGAAGTGAATGACAATACGCATCCATGACTGTTGGTTTCCTTNATATATATATATACATATATATAACTATACCATAACCTTTACACTCATCGTAATGAGAATTCAGATATTAAACGTATTGTCACGTGTAGGGTCGAACGCGTGACGAAAATAACGGGTTCTGTTTCGGATGATTGGATTTATTGGCACTTCGGTTACAAGTTCCCTTAATCGAACTTAAATACAGCTCTATCGCTAATTTGCATACTTTCCAATGATCGTCGCACACTCATTAGAATTCTCAGTCTTCACTAGTCGTCTCCTGGCAACGGATCTGAACACAGAAACTAGCACTACAAATCACTATGAAGTCTTACAAAGAATCTGTGTGCATAAGTGCACACATGCACTTATATGTATGCACGTACACAAAGACATCTTAGGCGCGAAAACAAATCCCTTATGTTGGTTAGGTGATCATGTTACGAAACTATCTTCCTGAATTTTCTCCACCTCACACTCTGTATTTTGTGAGACGCATGAGCATGTATACTGGCGGGCGATAAGTGAGAAGCTGCGACATGCGCGTACTCTCGCCTTCTGGCTTGACATTTCCATATACAAATTGAATACTGAATTTTAGACAATCTTTCTGGAATTTTTTTCTGATACACGAACAGGAAATTCAAACTCTCTAAAATGTAGCGCATTATTCTGGTAACATAACGCAACAAAATAAGTGAATATGTGATCACATGACCTGCCTGTGCTTATATGAAAACAAGACAGAAAGTTCTGGGAAGAATGTATTTCCTACTTTCCTTTCACACGAAATGGACCACACAGAAAACACAAAGTAGAGGGACATACAGACAGCGAGTTGATCTCATAAGCGTCATAAGAAATAAAAAGGGGAGCAGCGAGAGAGACAAACAGAGAGACAGCAATGTGATCTCCTAAAACTCAAAACCCTAAAAATTATGGAGAGATACAGAGAGATACACAGACAGAGAGCAGGGTGATCTCATAAGCACTCTTTCATTTTTTTAAACTAAGGAAAACAGGCTAAAAGAGTCACAGAGACACCGGAGTCATATTCTTGTTCACCTACCTATCTATCTATCTACCCATCTATCTGTCTATCTATCTACCTATCTATCTGTCTGTCTATCTATCTATCTATGGCTCCACAATTCTTGTGGGCCTTGTCCTCTTTTTAAGTTCCATAATTCATACGTAGTCGGTAGGACCCTTTGGACGGGGGATCAGCCCGTCGCAAAACCGTTACCTACACAATCAAAGAATAAACTCACACAGACATCCATGCCTTGAATGTAATTCAAACCCCAAAATCCCAGCGTTCGAGCGAGTGAAGACAGTTGATGACTTAGACCGCGCTACAACTGTGATCGACCTTGTTCAACAGTACTAAGATGTATTCAAAAACGCTTAAGTACATAAGGTGTGAGGGGATGGGCCAAATTTATATGGTTCGGAAAATGATTCAATTGCATTCTCTTGTGAAAACTGTAATGAAATTTCTGACTCTATAAAAGGTGAGCAATGTGTTAACTGAGTGGCTATCAGCTTCTCAAGAAACCCTGCTCTCTAGGGTCAACAGTTAACAGCCGCTTTCCTGAAGATGTAAAGCGATCTCACAAGTGGTATATACCTCGTTGCACTATTGGCTGGAGTTTTCTAAGTCTCTCTATCCTCGTATCTGGCAGAATTTCGCCCGGAAACAGGAAATTACTTTCAGACGTGTATAGAAACACCTTCATTCATCTAGGGGGCAAAAAATTGTGACTCTCTGCCATACAAAATAACATGGAATTCCTGTAGGTGTCTTTCAAATTGTCGCCAGATTCATAAGCTGAAACCGAAGAGGATGGTCTAGCGGCATTGTTTTCATAGTCTTGAGGTACTCGGTTCAAATCTCAGCCGAAACACAAGCTGTTCTAAGGTTTTTCATGTTAATCATAAATCCCTCCATGTAAATGTAAGGATGTTAACAAAGTCAGCAAACGACCGCTTCCTCCAAGATCTCTTCGAATGTACCTTTCCTCAAGCATCCTATTATCTGCTGCTATGTATTTTCGATGGGGGCACGTGGTAGCGTAGTTGGTTGAGGCACTATACTACGAGCCGGAAGCTCGCGGGTTCAAGTCCCATTGAGATCACTGGATTTTTTCAATATACCTAATCCTTCCAGTCGCCCTATGGCTCTGGGGTCCACTCAGCCTCTAACAGAAATGAGTACCAGGAAAATTCTTGGGTGTAAAGGGCGGCAGGCGCACCAGGCTGACAACCTTACCGCCATATATGGGCCGATTGTCTACAAAATGTGGGAACCTCAACATCTCAAGACCCTATGGGCCTCCACGGTCTGTTACAGGGATGCCTTTACTTTTACTTACTTTTTATATATTTTCCATAATAACACTGTCGTTAAAGAAGCAACTAAAAGCTTATATGCATATGAATGCACGTGAATCAGCATTCAGAATTATTCCGCGAGATATAACGAAGTATTTGCAAATGCGACTGATAGTACGTAGTTACCAATACTTTCCTTCGAGGAGAGTAGGAAGGCTGGTGACAAAACGGGATAAATGGCTTGAAATGTACTATCATACAATTCACCGGTTTTAATTTGTCTGATCTTCCTCTGGGTTCTNACGGTGCCAAATCCAAGAAGACTGCTTTCTTCATAGTCACGGCCGTGAAAGCCTCAAATCTTACAAATGAAATATAGCTTTATATTATCCGTACATATTATTAGCTTCTTACCGTTACGAATAGTACATCTCCCAGGTATGCAGAAGACATCGTTTAGGCATAATCTTCAGTACTGTCACGTGTAGGGGTGATTATAGACGGGGTTTTGGATTGGATGATTGCATTTATTGAAACCGTATTCATACAACTCTGAATTACAGGCACTTACAGAACTATCGCTGATTACATATTTTACAGTTCAACGTTACACACACACTAACGTTATCAATCTTCACTAGTCGTATCCTGACAACGAATTTCATAACAGTCTCACTGTCACTTCAGATCATATATGAAGTCTTCTTTTCACAGTCTAATTCATTTATTTCGATTTTTGTGTAACTGCGAATTCCGAAGACTCGACTCAATTCAATTCCTCTGCACCCAAGCTCGTATCCTCACACACTGGCGTCTCTACACTCTGCTTTTTACTCAACGGCTCCAACTGAACTCTTCTTTATAAGTACTTTGCAACAGACCATATAGACAACACAACGTCTCTGTTGTTGGGAAGGCAACTCGATTGTTGCTTGCGTATTCGTTGCCGCGGGAACGTGTTTACCTCGTCGTTGCCTAGCAATGAACGTCTATTCTGACTTCGCTATTCTGGCTTTCGGACATCATGTCACAGTATATTCACAACATCTGTTACTCTTCCATATATATTCTGAGTACAGTGTGCGTTGTGCACTGCAATGCTATTCTGAATTAAGCTTGCGTAGACAAGGAGAAATCCGCTCTTGTTGTCAGTGTCTAAGGATAATATCCCTAAAACCATGTTAACTTTTTGTGTGACGCCCAGTGACTACGAAGTAGGTTTTCGTGAGATTTGTACCTGTATGTTACGACTCGAATGCATGTAAAAGCAGAGCTGTTTTTCTTGACATCACAAAGTGACGTCTTGTATGTCACGCTCACGCGGGCAATCACTCAGCATGCAAATCATCAAGACAATCTCGAACATTCTGCACTACGCAGCAAAGAGATTCTTATATAGAAGCTCATTAATTCATAATATTTGTGAAAGCAAAATTAAAATTAGATTGATGTAATCTGTAAAATTCAATACGAAATAACGGGAAAAATGATATATATTGTGTGAAACTTTGGCTTGTGGAAGAACATTTCTGGTCTGGAGATATTAACAAAAATTTTGAATAAAAATAACTGAAGCATTGTGTCTTCTCTTCGCTATATTAAAACGCACACATGATGACAAGTATAAAATGAAAAGACAATATTTTGTAAGTCTTGGCAAAAAAAATTATTCAATGTTTAACAATATCTGAATTTTTATATAATCATCCTGTTTTTTAATAAATTTTAATAAATTTTAATAAATCCATAGGACTGAAAAGTTTTTGGTTAGGCCTCAGTCTACTGTTGAACATTTTCTATCCGTGACTGATGTTCACTTCAGAGGCTCTTTTATCATTACTCGGTCTTCGATTGTCCAGGATACGTTGATGTACACATATTTTATCCCAAACCTCAGCACATGTTAGAATCGGTATCAGATCAGAAAGAAAATAATGAACATTCATCAGTTTTACTTGAATCTTTCATAGACATTAATATGGATCATAAAAAGGCAAAGCTGCCCTTGTAACAGGTCATGGAGGCCCATACGTTTGTGAGACGTCGAGGCTTCAAAATTTTCTAGAGTTCTAGATAACCGGCTCACAGATGACGCTGAGGTTATCAGCCTTACGCGCCGGCCTCCCTTTACCCCCAAGAAGATTCCTGATACTCTTTTCTGTTAGAAGCTGAGTCGATTCCAGGGTCATATTGCGGCTTGAAGAATTAGGTCAACTTAAAAATCCAAAGCTGTCAAGAGGAATCGAACCCCCGTCCTTCTGGCTTGTAGCATAGTGCCTCAACCAACTACGCTACCACGTCCAATACACTAAGTGTTTGATTTCAATTTTGTGATTAATTTAATTTGGATCGTTAACAAAAAAATTTAATTTGTTTAAAAGGTATTTCATTGGCATAATACATATCTGAATAACTGATACATTACGCCATTCAAAATAATTAATTAAAAACCACATTGTCATTTCGATAAATAATAAATATTCATCAGGAGTGCAAATGTTTCAATAATAGAAACCAACGAAGACAACAGCTCCAAGCGTAGAATAAATACAGTCGAATACTCTCTCTATTCCGTTAGGAAAACTGATAAAATACTGGCCTAAACGAATCAGCTAGAATTTTATGAACGAACTCCTTATTGAGAATCTGAGACTGCAGAAATCTTTTGCCTTTTATTGAATTCCAAAGCTCATTACCACGAAGAGTGCAATATTCTGGGATTTAAGGACGTGTAGTCTGTTGAAAGTCGACCGACGTTTCGGAGGAGCATATCGCCTTCATCTTCTGGGTAGAAGAATAAACCACTCAATTTACCAGAGTTTCTAATCATGAACTATACAAAAATATGTACACAGATGACCAAATGAATGCCTAGCTCCCTAGACACGGTTTAGGAAATACGTAACGGGGAGACCGGAACCAATATGGGATGAGAAATTTCGTTACATAAATAAAGAGTGCAAATGTTGAATGGAAATAATGGAATACGAAGGCACAAAACGTATGAAAGTGTAAACATTTCAGGAGAGAAACTCTGTTTATTTATTTGCTTCCTATTTATATAATTATGCTGTTCGTTACTCGGATTATATGGCTTCAAAATCACAGTCACAGATCAATAATAATTTGGAAGCGATGTGGAAGGAAGTGTTCGTGACGTAGTTAGAGGTACTAGCCAGGTATTTTCCTGGAGAGATTGAGGAAACCCACGATAAATCAATCATGATAATCAGTATCCCGTCCGAGATGCAAACCGAGAATCTCCCGAATATAGAGCACAAACGTTACCGCTCTAGCGAACTTTGCTCAGTGAACAAACAAGGAAAGTACTAGAAATATAAAGACGTGTTGCTTGTTCTCACAAACTGAAATTAATCTATTCCTCCATGTCACATTATTATAACTCACTTTTACATATAGTTTGTTACCTTATCATTGAATGTTTACATACAGAGAATATTACAGTCGTAACTTAAAGCCCCCGAGTTCAGATACAATATCACACTTAGTTTCCGTGAGTTTA
This sequence comes from Cryptotermes secundus, assembly GCF_002891405.2. Classification (NCBI taxonomy): domain Eukaryota; kingdom Metazoa; phylum Arthropoda; class Insecta; order Blattodea; family Kalotermitidae; genus Cryptotermes; species Cryptotermes secundus. The sequence continues at coordinate 2,202,950 of NW_019725416.1, read as the reverse complement.
AATCTTTTGGTTTATGGCAGGAAAACATCAGATGCTTTGACTACTCTGTGCAGCTTATTCTACGTAGTTAAATCTACGTTCAAAATCCGAGATGAAAAGTCACTTCTCTCACGTATTTATTTCGCAGATGCTGCACTGAACATATCATATTCCTTTTACATCACAAAACAATCCGATAGCTGTATTTGTGATTCAAGGGAAAAGTCGCATATATGAAATCACGGTGAACTAAACATATGGCATACAATCGGAGTATTCTGTGGGTTTTCTCCTTACATCCATCACATACAAATCCCATCACCTGATGATAGCCATCCATCATCACCTCGCTTCTGCGGTATTGAACTAGGAGCTTAATTTGGATCCGGTCTCGGATTCTTTATATGGCATATCGATTTCCACTCGCTTAGGAACAATTTGTTACAGAACTGACAGGACTGAAGAGTGACCCGTCTATGTGCATGGATTCATCGAAATTTTGTAAAAACTGAGACATCTAAAAACGCCATATATTTCTGGTTTTCAGCTGGCAACTACTCAGACTCGTGAGAGAGATATGAGAAGTATCGGCAGAACAATAATAAATATAAGAAAAATTGTGAGAGACATAATTTCTGTAACTACAATGGAATTTTGGCTGTACAAAATTTATAGTAAAATTAACGCAAACCTGTAAGGAAAGTAAGAGAAGTGAACAGAATTTATTCTCTGAAAATTCATCTTCATACGAAAGAATAAAATCTTGGATTATGAAGGATGGTAGGAATGTGTCCCGGACTGTTTTAAGGCGCCCTTAAGTTTTTATCGGAGAGTGTGAATGAAAACCGACCGGCGCNGGAATCTTCCTGGGGGTAAAGGGCGGCCGGCGCATAAGGCTGACAGCCTCACCTCCATCTGTGAGGTGATTGCCTGGTAAATGAAGGAGCCTCGACTTCTCACAACCCTCTGGGCCTTCACGGCCTGTTACATGGATAGCTTTCATGAACTACTAGGAGTTGAGGCCTCTTGAAGAGTCAATACTTGTTCGCCCAAAGGTTCATTTCCATATTCATTAGAGCCTGCAACTTGTTCCTGTTCTGTGTCAAAAGTATCTAGTCCCAACCTCCATCATATTTCTGCAAGATTCAGCTTATTATCATCCTCTTACTAGTTTTTCCTTCAGGTTCCTACTAAAATTCTGAATACACTCCTTCTCTCACTATGCATGCTACATGTCCTACACATCTCATCCTCTTCGACTTCATCATTCCAATAATACATGGAGATAAGCAAAACTTTGTAAGCTTCTCATTAGGTAGGTTTCTCCAGCAATTTGTTATTGCGTCTCATTATTACCTTGTCCATAAATACTCTCAGTCTACGCTCTGCCACTAATGTTTCTGGACATTATCCATCGCCCTGTTTGTATTTCAAAACAACTTTTCGGATTCTGTCTCCGACTTTACGTAAAACATAGTCAGTTGGGCCCAATCGATAGAGCTAGTCCCTATCTCAGGACATCTGTACCCGCACCGCGATAGGGTATAGTAGCCAAGCACAGCACAGACCATCTGCGAGAGCTAAGGCAAATATAAACAGAACGATGGATAATGTCCAGAAATATAATATTTGTACTAATGCATTAAAATAAAAAACTCTTAGATCTTACTGAATATGTACCTTCGAATGAAGTGCTGATACGATGTGTGCACTTGGAGGGCGAAGAAAACTGAATAAGGACATTTTTCATAATTCGTACTCTTCAACAAATGTAACCATAGTGAGGATGATTTTATCATCCAAAATGTGATAGCGCTCATGGAGGAGATGGGAAAAGCATGGACATTTCTTACGAAAAATCTGAAGGGTACAGAATATTTACGAGACTCAGGCCTAGAAGAGGTGAAGACGAGTGAATCTTAAAATTATGGCAGTGTATGACTGGATTTAACTTTCTCTTCATAATCTCCATGGCGAGCTCTCATAAACACAATCACGAGACCTGGGATTCCCCAAACGAGGGAGAATTTAGTGACCAGACGAACGACTGCCAACTTCTTGAAAAGAACCCCGCCATGTAGAGTTAGTTAGTACATACCTTGGACCCCAACGTATCTTGCCTTCTTCACTGTAAAGAAAAAAAGAAATATACATTAGTTTCCATTTCCAAAACTTATATAAATTTAAGACATAATATAAATATTATTATATTGCGTTATATTAGATGTACAAAGGGGGGG
>NW_019725416.1:2163200-2200648 GCF_002891405.2 Cryptotermes secundus | reverse complement strand
AATACCAGGAATTAATTAAATAATTTTCCTGGGGAATAAAGCGCGGCGGGCGCGTAGGGCTGACAATCTTACCGCCGTCTTTGAGCCGATTGTCTAGAAAATGTGGGAGCCTCAACGTCTCACAACCCTATGGGCCTTCACGGCCTGTTACAGGAATAGCTTTAATTTTTTTTTACTTTACTTATGTTACATATACAATTCCTTTGACTGTCTTATTTTACTACTTACAGATCAGTATTTTCATTTAAAATCCAAAACATTTTTCATATGCAATTCCTATAAGAATGCAAGAAATAAGTATTAGGAAAAGCATCTTTCACTTTACTGCTTTGAAAAATGCGATTCTGGATTATACGTGCATTCTGTAAATGCTACACTTTGCACCTTCAATTGTTCTTCCGCAACGAATATTGTATTTTCGATAGCATGTTTTGCCAGAGAAACGGCTTAAAATTATTTTGTTAACTGATCTAATCTGTAAACTTTGTAGACAAAATGTAGAATCGGTTGAAATATAATTCTTAGGACACTAAAATAATGCACGAAACTACATAAAATATCTAATCATTGTATGAGGTCAGAACTGGGAATGTACTTGTATGTTAACTGGGAAAACACAAGCAAATAAAACTGATGGGTTACAACATGCAGAAAGAATGGAAGATATAAATTCTATAAATTCACCCTGGACTGCAGACCGATGACGAGAAGCGAGGCAAATGGGGAGAGAGTTGAGTGGAGGAGTCACGAAGATCTTTGCTTTGAAGTTGATGACGATGATAACAATGAACTATTTTCAACTGAAGGAAAAATTCGGAAACAAAAAATGAACAAAAACCATAAAATAATTACAGCTAATATGACGATATTAAAACAGATCTTGTAAAGGAACTTATTTCTACGAAATCTCATCACAATTTCGAGGATGTTGTTAAGCTACGTTTCAAATAAAATGGGCTGCTTTTGTCCGAAATGGAAATACGTGTTAGGAGCTCAAATGAAACTGTCTTTCCTGAAAGCCGTTATCACTTAAGATGGGGCTCTCTTATCTGCAAAGAAGTTAGGGTAACACAGCAATGACCGTGTAATGAGAGAGAACTCCATTGCCAGAACTGGAATTGGATGGTTCTTTTCAGGAAGAGAGTTTTGTAAGGTTTTTTTATATTACAATGTCGTTAAAACAGAATGTAGATATGATGACTTAAGTCCTACCAGTTAAGCGCTCCTCTTGTTAGTATGTTATAATTCCACGTGTTACTGCAGGGTCTGTGAATTTCTGTGCTGTCGGTACTAACAAAATTTTACTCTGGATAAGTTTGAAGCTGGAATATGGCGCCGTATAGATCTTGTGTGAACCGACGTTTGGAAGTAACGTATCACTTCCATCTTCAGGGTAGAAAAAATCCGCGAGCGAGGAACCAGCTTAAGCAGACACCTTCTCAAGCTGATTCCTCGCTCGCGGATTTTTCTCTCCTGAAGATGGAGGCGATCCGTTCCTCCGAAACGTCGGTTCACACAAGATGTATATGGCGCCACATCCCAGAACACGGCATTCTTCATATTCACCTCCGTGAAAAACTCATATCTTACATACTGCATAAGTTTGTTTCAGTTATTATAGAAAATACATTATTTGATAGTACAAAGAATCGAACATAGAAGAAGAAATTATTTAACCAAATATTCCTCCAAAGGGATACAGGAAAGCTCGCCTAACATCTTAAATGAATTTTTCTGGCTTTCACTTTAGGGACACGGTTAATGAAAATGTACAGTATAACTGGCGCTAACAAATTAGATAGGTTTATGAAGAATGTTTTTATAATTTATGGTCTATTTTTTATTAATTCCTTTGTGTAACATGTTTGTAAAAAATAACAATCATCGTACTGATTTCATTAAATAATAATTACAGCAATATATTTCACTGTCATTAGCAGACGGCTGCAGTATGCATAAAGAGAACATTTTTGCATAACACAATAGTTGTGTAATTATATGTAAATTATGCTTGCCAATATCTTACTATATGAATCAAATTAGGTACACAATAGAATTAAACTAGTCAACATAACTGCATAAATAAATTAAATAGATTAAAAATGTAATATTTTAAACTAAGAGAAAATCAGTAGCTCTTACTACACAATAGGCGGATAAACAAACACCCGTCTCTATGCGACGGTCGATGTATTGTTGAACTATAACAACGGAAAATTGTTTTCTATATGGTCCGTGCCAAGATGTTATAAGCAGGACAGTTTAAAGAAATATCGGGTTACCCGTGTCGAATACCTCCACCGTGACACTGCGAGTCGTAAGAGGCGAAGAAAAAGGAAGTCTCAAATCTTAGACAGTAAAATATGATCGCGAGGCCTAAGGTACTCGGACCCGAGAAAGACTGCGCTGGCAAGGACCAACAGCATATACAAAAGACAGATCCGTCCTCTCGTCAGAGAGGGCGCCCCACAAAAGCAAGACCGTAACTGTCAAACAGTAATAAATATCTGGTCATTAGTCTCACATAGGGCTCGACATCAAGACCTACTGACTCACTGACCGTCAGTCGAAACCTGACTTTAACTTTGAAATATCTGGTCATAAGCCCCAGATTTGGCTCGACACCAACACTGACTTAGTGTATGATCGTCAGTCCCAATGTGACTTCGACTTTGACAACGAACTAGTTGTTGGGAAGAGTTGTCAGGAGTTCAGTTGAGCGAAATGACGTGAAGTCGCTGTAAGGTAAGTGGGAGTTCAGTTGTCAGTTGAAAGCTTGCCAGACTGGGACCCATAACATTGAGCTGTCAGTTGACAAGAGTTCTTCACGGGCTGCTATGACAAGAGGACCTGAGTGAGGGAAACTGAAGAATCTCCCTCGATAGAAGCCGTTGCCTGGAAACGGCTAGTGGAGAATGTAATATTCTGAGGACACTAGTCTGTGTTGTGTCAGTGATCTGTAAAGGATAGTTTCGAGTGGTGTATGCAAGTGGTCAGTAAATCCATTTCATCTAAACCATTTCCCGTCTATAGTCACATTTAAAATTGTGATAATACTAATTTAGTTAAAATCAGTTTGATTACAATGTTTTGTTATTATGCCTCCTGAAAATTTGAGGTGAATATCTGAGGACGCGTCATCACAATTTGCCATATAATGCCCACACAACATTATCAGTTACTTAAACGCTTTGCCACACTGACAAATCTGTTTTAAAAATCCATATACGTATTTTAAAAGTACCTAGTTAGCTCAAAAGAGAGAACTGAGGTATGAAATCTCTCACGCCTTATGCATTTCCATAACGCAAATTTAATACAGCGCAGAATAATAAAACATTCAGTACAGGCATCTAGTTCCGATATGGTAGACAACGGCCTATTGACTGTTCACCAGTTTGTAATTAAGTAATGTCCTAACAGTCATAGCGCAGTGCTTAATTAATTAAGCGCGAGTGAAAATGTACCTCTTTCTTCCTTGCTTCAACTGTTTGTGACATTTCATTGTTTTGAGGCAGTTTGAGAATATTCTACTGACCAAAAAGAGTATTGTACAGAACTGTAAGGTATCTTATTTTGGACTCTTCATTGTCTGGTGTATATAAGAAAAAACCACAACGTTTCAGTGATCCAGTGATTGAGACTAGCTCTTTCTAACGGGCCCAACTGAGTAGGTCTATCTTGCCCCATCCACCTGAGGACGGAGACAGATCCAATCTCCGAAACGTTGTGGTTTTTTGTCATATATACCAGACGATGGATAGAGTCCAAAATAAACCTTACACTTCTGTACAGCATACACTATTGTCAGAATCCTTTCTAGTCTATTAAAAGGAGTATTGTATAAGGTCTTACATTATTGTTTCTATTCTGATGAAAACCGTTGCATAATTCGCAGCTTCCTTCATTGTATTCTGTGTTCTTGTCGCTGTTCATGAATAAATGCGAATAAAATAAAACAAATAAATATGTATGAATTAAAATATTAAATTGAATTATAAAATTTCATTTTTATTCCTAGATTGCAATTTCATTAGTTCATTCTCATTAAATAGTGTCCTAAATAGATCCTCGATCTAGTTAATGATAAGGAAGTCCAGTGGTATGGCCACAGCCATAAGAATAATATATATGTGTACAGACTAGCGAGTAACGGTTTAAAAATAGCCTTTCTGCATGAACGCAGCGATATGATACATATTGTCGGTAGTATTGTTGGTCTCACATGCTACACTCAACGTCTAGACAAGGCTGTTCAAACACTAACATTTCCAAAGTGTATTCAAGAGGTATTCGGTTCGAATCTCAGCCGGGAAGCAGACTGTCTTCACCGAAGAATATTGTGGTCTGTCCAGAAAAATGTCGGGATAGAAGATCTACCTCAAGTGGGCCAAGGCCACTTCCTTCGAAGTCCATTTCAGTTCATTATTATCCCACTATTCGACACTGTCTAACCCAAGATGTGAACGCCATAAATAAATAAATACATATATTTGTATCCGTCAGCACAACTCGTGCATGGATAGGCTAAACGCTAATTTCTTCATTCATATTTCGGCCATTACCAAGTATGCATATTTACTGGCTGCACTGTTTACTCCTTATAGTGGATATATTTTGTGATGTCAGTTTCACATATTGCTGGGCAATGTTACCATATAAATCCTTGTTAAAATATTACAAATCGTTAAGTTGCTAAAATATGTTGAAGTCTAAAGTTCATTTTTATAAAAATTGTGTTCCTTCCGCAGAAGCGCGTGTTTTTATTTCCATTTTAGATCATTTTGATGATGATGATGATGATTTTAGACGCAGATATGATTTTTCACAGATGGCTGGTGTGGATTTATTACACAGACGTGCTGGCTGTTTTCTTGTGGTGGGGTTCTGTGTTTTGGATATGTCAATCTTTTTTGGTCTGATCACACGTGTAAATTATGTTATTACTGTGTATATTTTAGATATCTTATTTTCGAAAACTGTGTCTATGTGAGCCCTTTCTCTTACCTTGACTGTACCGAATTGACGTGTAGTGTATCTATACAGAAGTTGCGCTGACGAAAGTGAACACAATTGTAAACACAACGCGACATGTTTCTACGATACAGCGTTTATAACAAGAGTCAAAGAAGAGTTTGTGTGAGCCCATGAACTTACAGCAAAACTGCTGTTATGTAATGCCCATATTAGGTTTAGTGTAACCAGCCTGAAAGGAAATGTATTACAAAATATGCGAAATTAAGGAGAAAAATATGCTACAGTAAAAAGGATCCAAAAGAGAACATTAACCTATATTGTATCTGTACACGTGCTGTGCTGACGTAAATAAATACAATTATAAATAAAACAAAACGTGGCGGTACGGTACAATCATCATCAACATCAGTAATCTGTCAGACGACAGGTCCACAGTCTCTTCCAAAACAATTCCTCCACTTAATGCGATCTAGAGCTTTCTTCTTCAAATGAGAATATCCTCTTCTGTCCCCAAGGTCTTCCAGCATCTTCTTACGTCTTCTTCCTCGTCTTCTTGTCACTTCTATCCGCCCCTCTATCTTTCCTTCAATAACTTCTTTTAGAAGGCAGTTTCTGCGTAAAACATGACCAATCCAATTAGCCTTCCGTTTTCTTATTTCGGTACAATATTAACAATAAACAAATAAATTAATGAAATGTTGGTAAGCCTAACCCAACTAAACAGAAATTGCTAACTTAACGACATACAAAATTAATGACAAGAGTGCAATATCCCTTTTTGAAAAAATAACAGTAATAATTTCGTGATATAATAATGAGTTTTACAATGCAATGTGCAAGGATGCATGCTGGTATTCCAAGCACGCAAAATATTATATGCCGAGAGATAATTCTGATTTCAATTCCGGAGAAACCCATTGGGGTTTTTGTGAATTGTCTCATGAAATAAGAAAAGAGAATAGTTTTAAAGTAGAATAACAAAAACAGATCCTTATTCTTCTGCAGTACTTTTCTGAATTACTCCCGTGACAGAAATGTCTCAAAGTTCTGAATGTTATCAGCCAAGATCCAAATTTCTTATGAATTTAGTTGTACAGAGCAGAATGTTCAGTGGTGTCCGTAATATCAGGAAAGTGAACACAAAATCATGTAATGGGTTATTGCTCGTCTTGGAAATATATATTGTACTTTAAAATAAATAATGTTCCACTTTCCATAATTTAATTTCTTTACAAAAAAAAGAAAACAATTCCTTGACGTGTAAACAGCAATAAATTTTATACACACACAAGACATATAGAAAGCTGAAATACGTAGTTTGGCGGCAGAAGAAGATATAAAACGTAAAAGTGAGTTCCTCGCTCATTCACGAAAACTCGGTCCACGGTCATAGTACCTTCGTCGTGTAAAATAAACTGCTGCTAGGTCATATAACTTCCAGGCGAAGCATTCCAACTGAGCATGTTTTTGTAGGGAATTTTGCCAACATTCTCGAAGTTTGTGCATTTTCTCCTGTCAACTTCCCTCTACGTTTTCCCCTCGATTCCTGTATACGTCGAGTTATCTGTGCCGTATTTAGTTAAATGTAACATTTGTAATCCATTAACACCATGTTAAGGATGTAACTATATTCTTGCCTAGCAAGTGATATTACGGATAACTTTCTTATAATCCTCAAATTAAATTTATTCATTAAGTGACATTACTTACACACTACAATATTTTCCAGTTATCGGATTACTGAACAAATTAGCCCAAGAAGATATTCTTTGAACTTCTATCAGAGATTAGTAGGAAGACTCGTTGTACTAGTACAAGAAACGTGTCTCTTGTTACAGAAAACTTAATTCGTTAAATTTAGAAATAAACGGAAACTATAAACAGTTTATTAAAAATAACAGAGCTGTTACCCACCATGGACCCTGTCAATACTCAGAAGGGCCCAGATCGCATTCCTGTAAATCAACGCTGACTACTTCTTGTATTTCATTAGATTATAGACTACACAAAATTCTTTATATTTCTTTTATTTATTTGAACTCAGAGAGTAAAAAGTTATATTCAGACACTTGGACATAAAGGTAAAGTTGTCCTTGTGCTTAACTAATTAAGCACTACGCCATGATAACGTATAGGGGAGTGGATATATAGATCCACATTTTCTTGACCTCGGCGCTAGTTGGAGGTGAGCGGTCAGCTTCACACCATTGCCGCTTTATCCCTACGGAAAGAGCCCCCCGGTACCCATTGGACAGGAGGCTGGGTGGGCCCCAGAGCCGGTCTGGACGACGTGGAGAATAGAAAATTCTTGACCCTACCGGGACTCGGCTGTCCAGCCCGTAGCCAGTCGCTATACCGACGGCGCTAGGACTTCATTTCCAAAAATTGCATTAAAATATAAGGAATAAAGTCCCACAGACTCCAGAGTAAAACTGTGGCTAATGTGATCCATCCTCGTCGCTGAATAAAGCCGATGTTCGAAAGTTATAACGTAAGTGACTCTAGCAAAATGAGCTTCTATTTTTGAAGTCCAATGAATTGTTGGTTCCGCGGGAGTGAAGCCCTATGTGCCTGAAACTACCCACTTATCTAATGACATGATTAATGGATGTATGGACTTACACCACCCCCAATCCAACACATTCCTTCACAGCGTGATAAATATATTCAGGGAAAAATCTGGCCCCTAACTTCTGGAGCTGTTGTGACGCCAAAATATTGTGAACTACTATTTTCAGGTTGGGAAATCAAAAAGCACGATTGCTGTTTTCGTAATAATATAAGTAAAAATATTTTTTTTTGTAGTTCGATGCTGCTCGGGTAATAAATTAATTTACTGGATACTTCTCCATTACATTATTAACAATTATATTAAATTAAATTAGAAATAAATCCATGACAAAGCTGTGTATTCGTATATATACATATGGTATATAACTTTAATTTATTTTCAGATCTATTAAATTACATTCGAGTAGTATTTTATTCAGGACATCAGATATGCTTTTAAGAATTATCATGATTTTCCTCAAAATATATTGTCTTGTGTTTATGGCTCCGTGACTTATATCAACGGGTTCTGGATTGGATGACTGAATTTATGAACGCCTTCTTTTGCAACATCTCTTAATCACAATCACAATCGCTAATCTACCCACTTCACAAATCACTAGAACACTGTCCATTCTCGTTCTGTTACTCCATTGTACTCCCTTGTAATCCACTATGTGTTCTCTTATAATCCCTAAGCACGGACCTCACGGAAAACACCTCCTTCTCTTATCAGTAATGCGTGTTTATTGATTCGTTATCCAGCAATGGATGTCCTGTTGTTGAGAGCGTGACTCTGGGAATGTGTTTACCGAGCCGTTGCTTAACAACAGACATATGCTTCACAATATAATGCACATAGCGGTGTAATACTGCATTAGCATAGTAGCCATATAACAAATTTGGGTATTTACATCCTGCAACGCCTCTACGAATCTCATTGAGAATGTGGCACTTACACCACAGAAGCAATAAGAAACCATTAAATATAAGTTCGTGGGAGACAAAACTGAGCTGTAGAATTTAACGTGACGTAAGTGAAATGTGCCTGGGAAAGACAGGTTAACAGGTTACAGGAGCGGAAGGAATGGTATAGTCTGTTCATGCCACAATAACTCCCTAGTCATTTAAGTGTTGTAACAGGTACCGAAGAGATTTGAAGTGACAGGAGGTTGGAGAAAACTGCATAATGAGGAGCTTCATAACATGTATTCTTCTCCCAGTATAATTAGAATGATCAAGTCAAGGAAGATGAGGTGGGCGGGGCATGTAGCACGAATGGGAAAGACGAGGAATGCGTATAGGATATTGGTGAGAAAGCCATAAGGAAAGAGACCACTGGGAAGACCAAGGTGTAGGTGGGTGGACAATATTAAAATGGATCTTAGAGAGATAGGATAGGATGGTATTGATTGGATTGATCTGACTCAGAATAGGGACCAGTGAATGGCTCTTGTGAACACGGTAATGAACCTTCGGGTTCCATAAAATGCTGGGAAATTCTTGAGTAGCTGCAGAATTGGTGGCTCCTCCAGATGGGCTAAGATCCATGAGTAAGTAAGTAAGTAAGTAACAGGTATAAATATTACTTTTCTAGGCGTACAGCCCTCACGGGCCATATAATGCTAGACCAAAGTGTAACAAAGTGTTCCAACTTTTGGGATATAACAACGTGCAGTCCATTGAAAGCCAACCGACGTATCGGAGGAAAACACCGCTTCCATCTTATGGGTCGAAAAATGAGCAAAGCAAGAAACTGGCGTGATGGTAGTTGGCAAGCAGACCAGAAGATAGAATCATAATCACCACTGTCAGAAGCTTAAATCCTACACAGTGTAACAATTAAATATGTATCTGACGATGGTCTTGTTTGACCGAAACATGTCATAGAGTAAGTGGCGATTTCTAGCAATAACCAGTGAAGCTGTAATGAAGGATATGAAACTCCTTCAATAGATTTATGCCACGAGAGTTTTAATATTTCAATAGAGCTACAAATTCTACGGAAGAAAAAACTCTGTAATTATTTGGCACTTAAATATCGGCAGAGTAATGATTGGAAAGGGGGCACACGGTAGCGTAGTTGGTTGAGGCATTACGCTACAAGCCGGAAGGTCACGGGATGGATTTCCCATTAGGGCATTGCATTTTTCAATTGGCCTAATCCTTCCAGTCGCACTCTTGCCCTGGGGTCGACTTAGCCTCTAACCGAATCTTCCGGGGGGTAAAGGGTGGCCGGCGCGTAAGGCGGACAACCTCACCGCCATCTGTGAGCCGGTTGTCTAGAAAATGTACTAACCTCGACGTCTCACAATCCTATGGGCCTCCACGGCCTGTTACAGAGATAGCTTCACAATGGTCGAAGAACGTTTAGTTATTCTTAGTATTCATATAAAATTTTCTTCTATAATAGTGTGTTACAATCCACGTAATTTTGTATGCAAAGAAAACTTACGCCCATCACTTCTAAATATCGTAAGTTTCCTTTATTGCTACAGAGCGTCTGGTTCTATTACGAAGTTATAGAGGCTTTGATGTAACTAATTCATCAAATCAGGAATACAGATGGACAGAGCATGTAGCAAGAATGGTAAAAGTGAAAATTGCGTTTAATAATTTCTTTCGGGAGTTATGAAGAGATGAAATTATTCGAGGATATCAGAGCTAATATGGGGGGACGGGTGTTATTAAGCTGTATGTGAAATAAATAGTGTGTGCTGCATGAACTGCATGTGCTGCAAACAGTCTGCTTTTACCGGTTCTCACGGTCTCTTCGCTTGCAGATTTCTTATATATTTTTTCTTCTACCCTGAAGATGGAGGCGATACGTTCCTCCGAAACGTCGGTTAACACCACATATACACGCTGCCAAATCCCAGAAAACTGCTTTCTTCAAAGAATGGATTGTTTCCAATTAATCTCTACTCATAGCTCAAATGGTTAGTAGCTGGCTTCCCATCGCGGCGGCACGGGTTCGATCCCGGGTCTGGTCAAGTGGGATTTGTGGTGGACAAAGTGGCGCTGGGGCAGGTTTTCTCCGTGTACTTCGGTTTCCCCTGCCAATCTTCATTCCACCAATTGCTCCACAATCACCCTCACCTATCATCTGGGGTTGGTACAATAGGCCAGAAGTGGCCGCAGTACAAGGGACTTAGTCCCACCCCACTAGCAATAAAAAAATAATCTCTACTCAAAAATTCAAGGTTGTAAGAGAAAATCCCGTGGATTTTGCAAGGGAATTTACCTACTACTGCTCTGCCCGGAGCCACGATATAGCAAGTTACATACAACGAGCGTGTGTCGTGAAAAGTGTGTTAATAATTTACATTAACCACAGCTGAACGCAACCGAACCAAAGTGAAGTTACAGACTGACGGGAGAAGAGTTATTTGCATTTATGACTTGCAATCCTAGGCTAAACTAGTAAGGACGGAAACAGTTCACATGAAACTAAGATCACACTGTTGCCCTTGGAATATGTCAGCTTGCCGTGTCTCGGGAAATGTTATATGGAAATATTATAAGGAACATGAAAAATTACAGGCCTTTCTGTGCTAAAATAATTAAGCACTACGCCATGAATGCATATGAGGAAGTGCAGGCATAGCTCCACCATGTTTTACTTCTGTACTAGACGGAGGTGAGTGGTCAGCTTTACAACCAGGGAAAGAGTCCCAGGGTACCCAAAGAATAAGAGGCTGTCTGTGCCCCAGGGCCGATTTGGACGATGTGAAGAAGAGAAAATATTTTCTCCCTGCCAGAAAATGGATTTTCGGCCGTCCAACCCGTAGCCCATCGCTATACCTACTGAGCTATCCAGGCTTCAATACGTGGAACTCAACATTTCAAATTAAGGATACACCCCAGACTTTAATTATTTTAAGTAAATATGCTATTTTCAGGAAAAATGGAAAATTACTTCATTCTCAATATATCTTCATGAAGTCAGAGAAAATTATGACTTGCCATTTGCAAGTACATACTACAGTGCTTACAGTTACGAAGATAAGTGCTGGATAGATCAAGATCTGCTGGATAGATCAAGATCTATAAAATTAACTGTATAGTGGGCAAAAATATTAATATAAATGCTAGAATTCTGTATGGTATCATTTATATTTCTAAATATGAAAGTAATCAACTATCTTTTCCTCCAAGGGTCCATTCCAAATTGTTAATTTCTTGTCAGAACACTACATAATGGAAATACTGAAAGGAGAGAATGTTCTGTTGATAGACTTGTTGATTAATGTGTTTTAAATCACTTTCTTTCATCCTTGGCACTACAGCCCCAGTAGGCCCAGGCCTACCTCCATGAACTTCTCCGTTCCCTTCGGTTTTTCTAGCTCTCTCACATTCGGTAGGACTCCTTGGGCGGGTGATCAGCTCGTCGCAAAGCCTCTACCTATACACAAGCACAGAAAAACGTACACACACAAACTAAACATCCATGCACTGAGTGGAATTCGAACCCACGATCCCGGTTTCCAAGCGAGAGAAGACAGCACATGCCTTAAGACCGCTCAGCTACCGTGACCGGTTTTAAATAACTTAATTTATTGATTATTCTTGACTTCAAAAGACACGAAATTAAACTTCCACGAATCCTCGATCTCTGATTTTGCGGACGCTCTGATGCATCTGCTGATTTATCTGCGGAGATGTGCCCCAGTTTCCACTTGATCAGTAGTTGAGTGTGCATTAGAGCCATTCCGCTCTGGCTCATGAAGCGTCTGCCAGGCGTGTATCCCAGCTTCACCAAAACCTTAGTAGGTCAGTTACATTAACGTAAAACACAATAATGTCTGCAATCCCAATACACAAAAGATACATAAATGAGTGTTATCAATTAGTGAACTTGACTGATTACCGCTGGACGAACGGGTTCTACTTCTGGCGGAAACGGAAATCCTCTTTCCTCTTGCAAGCCCAAGCCGACAATGCGATGCACCCGTCTTCCTGTCCTACGTGGTATGAATATAATTTCTTGTAAGTAAAGAGGTCATGGGCATGTACTGTCTTAGCTCTCTTGGAAACCGGGATCATGGGTTCGAATCCCAATCAGGACATGGATGTTTAGTTTGTGTGTGTGCGTTTTTCTGTGTTTGTGTACAGGTAGATGCCTTGCGACGAGCTGATCGCCCGCCCAAGGAGTGCTACCGAATGTGTAAGATCTAGAAAAACCGAAGTGAACGGAGAAGTTGACGGAGGTAGGCCTAGGCCCACTGAGGCTGTAGTGCCAAGGAAAAGAAAAATAGGAAGACCGCTTTGACACAAGTCGCCTTTATAAAAATTAAACATGTTTAACTTCTCTTGTTCTTAACCCTTCCGTAAGTTGTGGAAAAGGGAATAATTCCTACATCTGGCGGGAATTGAACTCCGTCCAGTCCGCAGCCAGTTACACTACTGACTGAGTTATTACCCGAAGATCCATGTGCATGCATTCCTGTTACCTCCTCTCTTGATTTCCTAGGGGATATTTCCAGGTTCCTTTGCAATCCTCGTCACTCTCCGTATACCCAACCCTTGTAGACCTCCAGACTTCACCATTTAACGGTAATGTTATCACTAAGTTATTTGTCATGTCCTGCATCACACACAAATAAGTCCTTATACGCCTTTTCGTGACGAAAAATAAAACCTTCCAGGTCATGGATTTTCTAATATTTTTCTTTCAGACTGCACACCTGGCATCTCTTCAGCTTAACACTATTATGACTTCAGATTA
This sequence comes from Cryptotermes secundus, assembly GCF_002891405.2. NCBI lineage: Eukaryota > Metazoa > Arthropoda > Insecta > Blattodea > Kalotermitidae > Cryptotermes > Cryptotermes secundus. Next base: position 2,187,393 of record NW_019725416.1, on the reverse strand, counting down.
AAGCGTTATGCCATCAAGTTATGACGAAGTTCCAGATCTTTTTTGTCATGTACGTTTAGGATTAAAACTGCACCATAATCTACCGTACTTTATTACTTTTCATAAAATTTGCTCCGTGATGTAACATCATGTGCTTTTAGAAAAGATTTCATCAAATATACAAGTCACGTAGGAATAAAACTGCAGTTAAGTTCCAACCTTAAAAGTTTACATTTACCTAACTCGGGATGACTATAAACTCAGACACTAAGACAGAAATGCAAGATTGTTATATTCCTCGTGTAATCTAAGAATGTATGAGAGTAAGTTTACAGAGGAAGGCACGGTTGCATATATCATGAGTTAACAGTGTTCTAATAAACACCATCACCTGTCGCCTTTACTACTTAACAAGAAACACTGCACACTTTCATGCCTCTGAAGAAGAGATGATTCGCCATTCAGACTTAGTGCTCAACATCAGTTGTCTCACACACGCATGAGTACACTTTACTATATTTTGTACTTCAAGAAGGATGTTAAAATTTGTCTATTCGTCTCTTTCTTCATATCTCGATTTTATGTTAATATATTTACTCCTATAATACACATATATACAGGGGTTAGGCCACCTTTTGTCTTCAGGTTTGCCGCAGTTCTTCTTGGGATAAACTCCAACTAGTTCTCAATAATCTCTAGCGGAATTTTATATCATTCTACTTGAAGAACATCTTCAAGTTGCTTTAGAGATGTTGGAGGTGAGAATCTGTTCCTCACTCTAGTTCCCAAAACCGACCAGAGTGGTTCAATGACGTTCAGATATGGTGACGATGTTGAAGTTAACCTTCTTTCTCTTCAAACCATGACTGAACAGTTCCAGTTGAGTGAATGGGGGAATTGTCGTCTTGGAAAAGTGCATAGTTGTTCAGAATTGCTTTTGGATTATGGGAAGCACCCGATCACCCAGGTGAGCCAGAGTAGCGCAGTCGATATAGCGACTGCCTACGGGCTGAACGACCGAGGGGTCGGAATTCAAGTCCCGGTACGGTCAGAATTTTGTTTTCTCTATAACTTCCAGACCGGCTCTGGGGCTCACCCAATCTTCCATTTAATGAATACAGGGGGTTCCTTACCCAGGGTTAAGGCGGTAAGGGCGTGAAGCTGACCACTCACCTGCGGGTAGTGCCGAGGTCAAGAAAATATGAATCTATACATCCACTCCTCCATACGCCTTCATGGCGTAGTGCTTAATTTGTTAAGCACAGGGACAACCTGTCCACGTCCGCGGCCACCGTGATCGGCCAATACTGCATTACAGTAATATATTTTCATGCCTTACATCCTCTAGAAAACCGTTGCCTAATGCAGCCGTCCCCATGCGTGTGAGCATTGCAAGTATGTTTCAGTGTTGAGAATATTACGTTTATGCTAACAGCTTTGCTTCTTCAAAACTGGGTGTTTTCAAGCTCTTCCATGATACAGAAACTGAACTGGACGTTCTATCTACGCAGATGTCTTCTTATTCATCTTTTTGGGGGGAGCAAACTTGAATTTTATTTTTCAGGACCTGTATTCTTATATTACGTCTAGATATCTACGTAACCGATTTATTTGAGTGTTTGTGTGTCATCAGATTTATAGTCTTCAGTCTGCCTCTCCTTTCTGCGTTAGGTAATCTCTCTCTCGAGGTCACATCTAGTACCGATGTAAGAAGCCTCACCGGTGCGCCTTGCGTTCTTCTGCTTCAGACACAGTACTGCGCATGCTTAGTAACATATACTTTCTCATCTCGCTTTGAGACGTCTTTTCCTTATTCCACAATCCATAAGGGTCTACAGGTATAGATATATTCCTTGAAATATATTTTTATTAAAACTTGTTTTTGTGGAAGGATTTCACATCTCGTTCTATAAGCTTCAATGTTTTTCCATACATATATATATACATATTCTAGTCCATATATCGATTTCGAGCTGTCTAATATTCAATCCACTTTCTGTTCCAAACTTATTTCCAACAGCCATCGTGTTGAGGACCACGGTTCGAATTACGTTAACTTCACACTGTCACGTGTAGGGTGGTACGGGCGACGAAAAAGAAGGGTTCTAATTCTGATGATTGGATTTATTGTCACTTTTGTTACAATCTCTCTCAATCACATTTAAATACAGCGCTATCGCTGAGTTACACACACACACACACCGTTCCTTTCCTGGACCACAACCAAAACGCAGGAGCTATAAAATTATCGTTAAATTACGGACTCCCTAATCCCACTGCACTGTAGTACACATCAAGTTTTCAAATCACTCTTTAAGTCTTCACAGGTAAACGGAATTTTCGTAGCTGTCTCCTACCGAGAACTCAGAACTCGGAACTCACTGTCACTCATTGCCTTGGTTATTCTTGGGAGTCTCGTTATATAGCCGCGACACGGACCCCACAGGAAAGGGTCTCTCCCCTGTTGAAGTTTGCTTACCGAGCATTTGCATAGCAACGATCGCGGCACGGACACCATAGAAAATCAGTCACATGATAGCTATCTTACCAGTCCATTGGCGCGCTGACTGTTGCCTAGAAAGGAAGCTATAAACATTCGTCTTATTGTTGAAACTTATCGCGAGGTGTCTATCGAGCCGTTGCCTGGTAATGCGTTGACATATCACAATACTGATTAACAAGTGGAATACACCAGCTTTTGTAGTTGCTAGCACTGTATACGCCACAGTTTCATCCATATTTGTGTAATAGAGGAGTAAAACATTTCTGAAAACATCGAATTAAACCTTAAAACACTACAGAATTGTTGTGGATCTCTTATTGTCTTTCATCAAAAATATTATAATAATAAAAATGAAAAAAAGCAAGATCAGAGAGTGACAAAAGAGTAAAAGTAACAGAATTCTCTATACATACAACCCGTTTCGTTTCATTTTGGACCGGAAAGCGATGCAGCTTGTTACATGACGAAATGTGACCTGGAGGACTAACAGGCAACTGTAGCCTGCCGCTTAATTGAGTCTAAACTAATTTGATATCATCTAGCTCCATTGGCCTGTGAAAGCAATAAAGCATATCATATTTCATTTAAAATGATACTGTATGCAACTCCATCATTTGAAACGACGCTAACTTCGTAAAGCGATAGAGAATGAGCAAAAACCTAAGCAAAATGAGTCGAAAAATACGTGATAATTTGTTGTTTGAACGTCTTTGCGTCATTGTACTGCTATTCAGAATAAATTTTCTAACATCCTGCGAGAGACAATTATTTAAGCATGAAAATTATATATGGTGCAAGGAAATATATCTTGTATGATTATATATCACATTAACATTCGATAATTCTAAATTCGTTCTTTAAATATAGTTTAAAATTCAACTAGTTTCACCCATTTTGATAAAATTTATTTTTATATACAAACACATTTGGTATGAGAACAATATTCAATGAGAAATATATTAATTATCTGAAACACGAAACTCTAATCTAAATCATATTTTAAAAATCAGCTCTTGTGTCAGAGGAAACAAAATAACTTCAGATACCAAGAGCAATGGTTAATGCTGTTTAGCTAAATAATCGCTGTTTATTCTATGGCTCACGCGACACCCATAAATATATTCTATACATAAAATTCAGTGTTCTTAATGTTAAAGCAAGTGTATAGTAATCACGTTGCTTTGGGCCGCGCCATAGCTCAAGCGGTTAGTCGCTGACTTCCCACCGCGGTGGCCCGCATTCGATTCCAGGTCTGGTCAAGTGGGATTTGTGGTGGACAAAGTTTTCTCCGAGTACTTCGGTTTCCCCTGCCAATCTTCATTCCACCAAATGGTCCGCAATCACACTCACCTATCATCTTGGGCTGGTACAATAGACCAGAAGTGGCTGTAGTACAAGGGACTTAGTCCCACCCCACTAGCAATAATAAAAAAACACGTTGCTTTTAAGGTTTAAAGGAAAACTGTTGCTCTTTTTAACCTCTTTTGTACAAGCAATAAAGAAATATAAACAGTAAAGGAAGGAACAATCAAATGAAGGAGAAGCAAAATTCCGAATGAAGCACTAAAATTGTCTGAAGAGACACAGTACTTGTAGTTTCTGACCCTCTAAGTAATAGCATGAGACGTGTGTGCTGTAAAGTACAGTCAGTCAGCCAGCCAGCCAGCCAGCCAGCCCCTTTTACTGCAGAATTCTGTCGTAAATCGACTCTAGGAACATTGTTTTAACTGGCTGTGTCGGCCTTGACCCTGTGCTGAAAACCCATCTCATAAAAAAGGGCTAACATAAAGGAGTGAATTAGTCATTCTATACGCTACTCAACGAATTAAGCACTACGTCATGAAGGCGTATGGGAGAGTGGATGTTCAGCTTCACGCCCCGGCCGCTTCACCCCGCTTCCCTTCGGTACCAATTGTATAGGAGGTTGGATGGATCCCAGAGTCGGCCTGGAAGATATGGAGAAGAAAAATCCTTGACCCTACCGGTACTCAAACTCCGACCACTCATTCGTCCAGCCCGTAACCAGTCGCTATACCGACTACGCTACCCAGGCTCCTATATGATACTTGTATTGTAAATAAAATATTTGTTTATAAATATTCTGAAATCAGAATAGAACAGCTTTTCTAAACGAAATCTCTCATTTGTATGAAGACAATTAGGACTAGTTCAAAAGTGAAGCTCGTGCTCATTTCTCTCTCTTACCTGTTGTTCCCACTTGGAACATAGGATATCCGTGAAAAGCATTCACTTCATATTCTTAATCATATAGACAGTTGGTAGGACTCCTTAGACGGGGGTCAGCCCGTCGCAAGGCTGCTAGAATCGTAGAACAACACAAACACAGAATAAACACAAGCATGCATCCATGCCTTGACGGGATGCGAACCCACGATCCCGGTGAGTGTGAGCAGAGACACGTCATGACTCAGACCGTGCGGCCACTCTGATCTGCAATCAATCGCTACTTCCGATATGAATATTTTAGAGCGTTTTATTACGTACGTGAACCGAGTCTAAAAACGATGCAGTTGTTACAGCATACAGACGATACGTGCTTCGTGAATCTATTAAATTTTCATGCTGCTTTTGCGCATATAAAAGTAGCGAGGGCACAGCTTGCTTAAAGAGAACGTGATCCTTAAACTAGCAGCTTCTATAGAAAAGCATATTTCAAGGAGCACTGAACCTGTATTTCTCCCGTACGTTGTCCTCTCACTTCGAGGAAGCAACAGAGACAGACTGAATGGCCACATGTTCAGAAGACTGGAGAGAAAAAGCACTGTGGAAACGTATAGTACAGCATAGCGTGAGCGTCACGTTTTTATGCCTGCGTGACTAATAATAACGGAGATTGGATTGGATGATTGGACTTATCGACACCTTGCGCAGGATTGCTGAGGGAATAATCAAAAGGGGAAGCACAATAGACCACTGCAGGTCGCGGTGTAAGGGCCCTATCGACACCTTCTTTACAACAGATCGTAATCACAATAAATTACAATCATCATCATCATCAGTAATCTGTCAGACGACAGGTCCACAGTCTCTTCCAAAACAATTCCTCCACTTAATGTGATCTAGAGCTTTCTCCTTCAAATGAGAATATCCTCTTCTGTTCCCAAGGTCATCCAGCATCTTCTTACGTCTTCTGCCTCGTCTTCTTGTCCCTTCTATCCGCCCCTCTATCTTTCCTTCAATAACTTCTTTTAGAAGGCAGTTTCTGCAATTACAATAACTGACAATAATTCTTCAGCCGAACTTGCTCAATTCTAATCTGGTCTGATCTCTCTCTCTCTAATCTATTCTGCACTACGACTGACTCCATTCTGGTCTGGTCTACTACTGACTCCTGATTTACGACGGGCTTCATTCTCAATCAGAGTCAGAGTCAAAGTCAGAGTTATTTTACGACTGGCTGTTTTGCCGACAAGCCCCTCGAGACTCACAACCACTAATTTAATTTTCCAACTGAACACTTGAGGTCATAGTCCTTATGTAACATCCTCTTTAACGACAGGATGGATCTGTCGTTTACAATTGCTACTGGTCTTCGCCAGCGAATTCATTATCAGGTCCGGTTCCTGAAGGACTCATGATCACATTTTTCTGTCTCAGATTCGAGACTCCCCCAACTTGGAGAGCCAGGTCCCTGTATTTATATCCCCCAGGCATTAAGTTCCATTTTCGTCACCTACTACGTCTCGCAGGGTAACGCTGGAGGTTTTAGACCCCGGCTTGGCACGAGATGGGTTCATTCTGATCTCAGCGGCTTCTTACGTAGCGTATCCGTAACCAAGGAATAGGATGTTGATCACTAGTATCCAAGAGTATAGTCTTCTTTAACGAGTTGGCTTCCAAGAATCCATCTCCATGGAAACGTGTTTGTCAAGGCGTTCCCCAGAAACGGGTCTATATGTCAAATTATATTTAATATAAATAAATATAAAGGATATATTTGGAGGCAGACGTAGCCTGCATACCAAATTATGGCATGAAAATGGCAAAGCATGGTACCATTTTGGGGAAGTAGACGCATATTAGAGAGAATCGTTGATGTAAATGTAAAACGTGAACCGAACTGAGTTATTTCAGCAGGCGGTCTGACGACGGGCTTCTATGAAAACAGTGATTAATATTCGGGTTCCATAGAAACAGGAAAGTCTTTCGAGCTTGAAGGTTTCCAAGGCAGTGACTGTGAAGCGTGTTATATGATGCCGTGAAGCCTGATGTAAGTTTGGGAGGAACATGTTCGTTTCTTGTTCAGGGCAGAAATGTGCTTCTACTTTCTACCGTGAAGGTGGGAGGCAGCGTTGTTTCGCATCCGAGAAGACTCTAATTTTCAGGATACATTTTAATCAATGAAAGACGCTTGAAGAGCCCGTTATACCATAGGGTTATTCAGTTAAATTCTCAAACAAGAGTGACGTACGATAATGCTCAGATACAGTGCTCATATGACATGAATAAGTAATAGAAATAGTTTCGTGTATATAACGTATAACCTTCATTGCTCCCGCAACATATTGTAACATGACACCCGAAAGCCGGAATAGCTGAGTCAGAAGAAACTTCCCGCTCCTAAGGTCGCGCCATAGCTCAAGCGGTTAGACGCTGGCTTCCCACCGCGGCGGCCCGGGTTTGATCCCGGGTCTGGTCAAGTGGGATTTGTGGTGGACAAAGTGGCGCTGGGGGCGGGTTTTCTACGAGTACTTCAGTTTCCTCTGCCAATTTTCATTCCACCAAATTCTCCATCATCATAATTACCCGGGGTAGGCTACAATAGTCTACGCACTGGCCGCCTTGCCGAGTGTACCCAGTTGGACTCCACCCCCCCACTAAGCGAAACTTCCCGCTGCTAGGTAACACCTTAATAAACAAGTATCACAGCAACAAATAAACAAGTAACATAAGAAGAGCTGTTAGAGGCGGAGAACTCTCTATGATGTGTACCGAAGCTACGTAAAGAAAAGCAACGGGACAAGGCTGAGCGTCGACAGTTGGGCCGTGAGTTAGCTGTGAGATGGTAGCCAGCCGGCGACGCCATAGGCACCAGAACAGAAGACTCTTCATTGTTGGGAACCGTAACCACGAAACGACAAGTGAAGTATATAGCAGACGGAGAGAGTGTGTGCTATAGAGATTTGTTACATGTGTGTATTGGTGGTAGCACTATAATTATTTGGGGTTACGAGTTATAAGCCTTCAATAAATCCAATTTCTAATGCAAACCCAGTGTCTAATCGCTAACATGTGACAGCATGAACATCCTTTGGGACAAGAAGATAACTGACTTTTATGATAATTCATATCACCTAACACAGCGGCTAAGTGGCTAGTATTCCCCTTTCACATTCTTGGCTGATCTTCCTGATTGAGGATTCTCGTGGCTTTCCTCGTTTCGCCAGACAAACTCCTGCACAAGAACTTGAAACAAATCACCCTCAATATCCTTCTGAATTCATAATTCGTAACCATCACTCAGTTATAACCTTTGCAGTTGAGAGAACGTCGTTATGTAAGCTGAGAAGAGAAGAGAAGCAGTAAACTAGGTTCAGCTCTTAGAATGAGTTCTCGACTCTTGCTGCGTGGGAAACGCCTGATAGTTTGACTGACCCGCCAAACAAATCTACCAGAGAAGTTGCCGCATCTGAACGGCGATATTGTACAAATTGGAATAACAGGGAAACGTATGCTTTTCTAAGTCAGAACAATCAGAGATGATGTCCAGCTCATGGCAGCAGTCAGGTGTCTCTGTATCTCTACAAAAGGGATAGTCTGAAAGTACTCACTGGATTCTGTGGGAACTAGGACACTGACAGGTCTCATCCTGGTCATCACTTTGTAAAACGAATTTATAAAATTGAGAAGGGAAACTGTCTCTTCTGGCTCCACTATTCTGATCTATCAGTTGTCATGTCAGAATAACTTGCACAGTATTAGTTAATGTCTTTACGGGCCATTCAAAAGTAATTCGCCGCTCATAAAAAAAAATATTTTTGTCTCTGAACAAATGGGTACCGGTGGCTTTTTCGCCGGTTTTAAAGCGGTAGGGGAGTGAAGCTGCCGGTCACGGTAGCCGAGCGGTCTAAGGCATGCACTGTCTTCGCTCGCTTGGAAGTCGGGATCGTGGGTTCGAATCCCACTCAGGGCATGGATGTTTGTGTGCGTTTTTCTGTGTTTGTGTACAGGTAGAGGCCTTGCGACGAGCTGATCACTCGCCCAAGGAGTCCTACCGAATGTGTAAGATCTAGTAAACGGAAGTGAAACGGAGAGTTTCATGGAAGTAGGCCTAGGCCCAAATTGGAGCTGTAGCGCCACAGAAAAAAAGGGGAGTGAAGCTAACCACTAATCTCCATCTAGTGCCGAGGTCAAGAGATCTGGCGCTATATCTTCACTCTCCTGTTATGTCTTCAAGGCATGGTGCTCAAATACTTAACCACACATCGCAGTGGTTTGCCTGACACCGTACACAATTTTATGAGCATAAGTAAACAAACCTTTATCTACTTGGATAATTTGCACTTTATGATCAGAATACAACAGTTGTACGAGCCAAAATTCTTCGTAGCAAAAACAACTTTTTTCAGCGCGTCTCCCTGGGCTGCGACCTCGTATAATACGGTAGGTGGATACAAAATTTTCGGAGGAATATATTGTCTGATAAATTATAAAACAGCTTGCTCTAACACTGGGATCGTTGCTTCAAATCCCGCTAGAAACATTAATGTATTTTTAGGTCTACTCTGTGTTTGTGGTGTCCTATGAGGGTAGCGTTTTTGCGATGGGTTATTCCACCATCCAAGGGGCTTTACCAATTCTCTGTGTGAGAACAGGCCAGAGGGCCTAATCCGTGAAAAGAAGAAAAAGAAGACGTGGAATTAATTTACCAAGAACAATGTGGTTCAGCTGGAGACTAGTGTGTAATACATTCACTCTGTCTCCCAGTGAGTTTTATTAATTTTTATTAATCGTGTATTAGGAAAGTGAAAAATGAGGCGAAGTGAAGTTGGGGTGGACATAATTAAAAAGAAAAAAATTGCCGTGAAGTGAAGTGAAGTAAATGACATTACGCATCCATGACTGTTGGTTTCCTTTTGTTTGTGTTTTGGGTTTTGTATTTTTTTTTCTTGTATTTCTCTGTAATTGTTGTAGTTGTTAATCGTATTTGGTTTGTATTCATTGTGGTAGGATGTCCTTATTGTTGTGTTTTGTGTATTGTGTTTTGTTTGAACGTGTTGTCACTTAGTGTAATGTGTGTTACTTGTCTGTTGTGTCCTATTGTGTACTACTGCCACCGGGCTAAAACCCAATTGCAGTATAATAAATAATATATATTTTAAAGTCGATAATTACTTTATCTAAAGTTAAATACCGCACTTCATTTCAAGCACAATACATGTATTTAGATAATAGCGTTATATAATTGCACATATAGATGAATTAAATTCAACTTCTGTAACATCCTCAGTATCCTCCACGTCGTCTCTACTACCGGGTTAGTTATGGACGTAAAGAATTTTCTACACTTCGATAGAAATCCTAGTATAGGAATCGGCTCACTGTGAGATTTCACCAACCGAAGTAGGAACCCGGATCCCTGTGCTGGAATTACTCAAGACTGCGAGACTCCCCTTTGTGACTAAATGGATTTTCTGCCTCGCAGCTGGGCGAGTGTGACATGCGAGAAGAGACAGCGAACATGAAGGACTAGCTTAGGCCATTAGCCACACGACATAGGTTGGGGTTCCTGCGTAAGCACGCATCAACATACACAGTGTATGTAATTTCATGTGGAGTCGTGTGTAAGTACAGCTCTCCTCCCCCGGTACTGAGTTCCTTACTCAGTTCATATGCTGTAGGCCGGATCTCTGTTAAGAGACAAAGTCCCCAAAAGGATGGACTGTTCTTAATTTTGTGTCCCTAAATTTAGTTTAAGCCGATCAAAGTTATCGCTCTCTCTAAGGCATGAAATGTTTTCGCCCACTCAAGCACTGAGAGGCATAGATGTTCTGTCTAGGTTTGTTCTGTTTGTGTCCTGTGTATGTAGCGGACTTGAGACCATTTCATCGCCCGTCCAGGGAGTATCGACTCTATAAAATATTTACAATTTCAGAATTAAATAATTCTGAATGATAGCAGATATGAGTACCAAATTCACCTAAGCAGATGAAGAAATTAAGTTTAAACCATAGAATTGATATCAATGGTGTTTAATTGAATAAATGAAATAATTATTGAACTTGGATATTCTCAGCAGGAATTTATACATAATTTAGCCTTTATGGAATCAACCCAGTAAAATGAGGACGGTTTTCTGAAGATCTGGCAATGCAAATATTTGTCCAAACGTTGGAAAATCTTCAAAACACTATACATCTTGATCATAAAAGCTGAAGTTACACAATACACACTGTGTTATTATGCACAGTTTGAAGCTAAGAATTGGTTCTACAATATGACAATGAAGTTTTGTGTACTTACAAAATTATAATTTAAAAAACACAATTCTTATAGCGTCCTTCATTTTCAATTATATCGTAAGTCATACGTAATTCAAATTCCTACTTTGAGAAAATGAAAATGCTTTTCTGGTCTAAATTTCGCCTTCCCTTATGTGCTTAATTTTAAATTAAAAAATTAAAAAATTTCCGTAAATGAACTTTAACCAGTTGAATCCTCTGCGCACTCTGTTCCATTAGATTCGATTTAGTATTGTCGATTAGTCTAGGCACAGGTCCTCGGATGATTTTTTCCCTTCAGCTTTCCAACTAATATTTGTAAGCATGTTTCTATACATGAACAGTTATGAATTCGTAAAGCTTCGTCAATGAGCGGAACGGAAAAGGAAGGAAAGTGGATTGAACTGGCAACTAGCTCAATATCGGAACCGATGACAGGCTGTGTTATAATTGAATTTCAATACCAGAGAAAGAGTCATTCACATTTTCTATTTCTCACACCGTCATATAAATGAAGATAGTTTCAATATCCCATCTGCTCACGCGACGTTTCGCGAAGATTTAGATTAGCACTGGTGTAAATAATCTGAGAATTTCTGGGTTCTCTATCACATTAATTGCCACTTCATTTTATTCTTCGTGAATTATTATCAATATTAAAATACAGACGCCGAATACTTTATCAGATGTGTCACCATTCATGTGGGTGGTCTTAGATTTCACTCCGTGTGTCCACATATCATGGCTTCTAACGCCAACACTGCGATTACCGCAAAATCCCAACCTTCTGTCGCTCACAAATCCCTCTGACACGCCACTAGTCACCAGGATGTAAGATGTCAACAGCAGATGCTCCCTGATATATGCAGGATGAATCGTCTCCATAAACATCCTGGAATAGCATTTCTAGCACTATTTTAACATCACAGGAACTGCATCCTACAAGTATGTAAAACGAAAAAGAAATTACGTACTTGTAGATATTTAGTATCGTTCATTTTTTGTTTACTTATGGATTTAATACCTTAGTACAAACACTGGTTCTATGAATAAAGTATGAGGCATAACTTTTTAAAATTAAACTCATGCATCTCTGTAAAAGGAAATAAAGGTTTATACAATTATTGTGTTTTTGGACATTATCCACTTTCCTGTTTTTTATTTTATTTTAAACACAACGTTTCGGAGACTGGATTCTGTCTCCGTGTTCAGGTACAAGCATACTAAGTAGGACCCAATCGATACAGCCAGTGCATATCTCCAGAAAGAGGGACTAACTCTATAAATTAGACCCAACTGAGTTGGCTTTTTCTTGAAGACAGAAACAAAATCCAGCCTCCGAAACGTTGTGTTTTAAAATAGGACGATTGTTAATATCAGAAAACTTTTAGATCTTATTTACAATTTTTTAAATTTCACGTGTTTATTTATTACAATTATAACAATTATGATATAAAGAGAATTCAACCATTATCATGTTGAAACGAGTATAGGCGCAAGGACCGAGTCACAGATCGGCCGGTTACCGGCCGGTTTCCCACAGCGGTGGCCTGGGTTCTATCCCAGGCAGGGTAATCTGGGACTTGTGGTGGATAAAGTGGTACTGGGGAGGAATTTGTCCTATTATTTCGGTTTTCCTTGCCAATTCTCATTTTGCCAACTGCTCCACATTCGTTAATTATCCTGTCATCTGTGTTATATATTCTCGATACTGACGGCGTCGTTAAAAATCAAAGTTACAAAATCTTACGTGAGCAATATTTCGGTAAAATTCCCGACATTACAGCTTCAAACCGAAAATCATGCGCATTTCAATATCTGTGTAACAGATGGGAATGGTATTAAGCCCTACCTTAAAACGCGTTTACAGACATCTTACAGGCTGGGGGGTACCCGCATGATGAGAGGCTCCATAATGATTGTTTTTCACACGTTGTTATAGTGATCAAATTTTCAAGGATGAAATAAGATATGTGTATGTAGCATGCGTATGAGAGGAGAGAAATTCATACAAAAATGTAATCGAAACATCTGGAAGGATCAGACAACTTGGGAGACCCAGGCATAGGTTGAAGGAAAATATTGAAAACGGTGGTAAAGAGATCGAATTTGAAAATGTGGAATACATTCATCTTGATCAGATGAAAGTAACTTAGTAGTATTAATGAACCTTTCTGTAAAATACATGTCTTGGTTACCAGAGCAACTTTTAGATTTTCATGAAGAATTTTAGTGTGTGAAATTAGTTAACTAGTAAATATTCATAAGGAAAATTGTCTCTTCAGTTTTGTGAGATAGTTTCTAAAAAAAATCCATAAATTTTAACAATCCATGCCTCATTAATTTATAACTACAATTAATATTTCCTTTGTATATATGATCCTGAAGGTAATTACCAAGGTCAAAAAGACTTGTGTGTGTGACAAAGTCTAACTTCTCACTACATGTACATGAAAAATAATTTACTATCAATTTATTATCGGCGAATTTATTGCTACAGAAATGAAACGCGACTTACCATTATTTATCCGAATTTCGATATCGAATTTCAATTTCATCCACCTAGAATTCTGTTATATAAATTTTCTGGCAAGGACCTAACCTGCAGAACGTTGGTTCGGACTGCTACAGATCATAGCCTACATGGCCACCATTTCTCTTGTAACTCTGAAACCCAAACTGCAATACCAGTCGCTGTGTCTGTGTGGGCGGGCGGCGGGGGGGGGGGTTACGTTTATGGCGACATGGTGAGAACTTCCAGCTATCTGTCTTCACAAATGCGAGGGCGTTGGCCCAAACAACTACCTCTTGTACAAAAAGAGAATTTTTAAAGCCTTTTAGTTAGTTTAACGATGTTGCTCGAAAGGTTACAAAAGAACGACAATGGTCCCCGCCAAGTTTAAGAACCACTGTAACAGAGGAAGAGCGAAACAGATGATAGGTGCCAAGAAGCCGACATTTAAAATGGGGCGCCCATGGAAAGCAGGACACAGAGTATAATAATTCAGTTTTAGTACAATCTGCCTTCCCTCACGTGAGTGTGTCTGCAACAAACGTAATGTACTCCTTGCTCCAGTTAAAAAAAATATATCTTTCACTAAATGTAGTTCCATTCCGGTTCAGAAGACTTGAGAAGAGTTTAAATTGCTGGGTGTTATTTTGATTTGTTTCATTTTGGTCCGTCACATTAACATTTACAAAGACAAAACAACTCCGTCCAGTGTGACTATTGACTCCTTCTTAAGAGAGATAGGCGGCCGTCAAGAAAGACAATAGGAGAAGGGACACGAACCTATTAGGTTTATAAATTTTAACTTAAATAACAAAGTTTTAAAAATTTTAATATACCAAGAAAGCTGCTGTAGTTGTGGAAAAGTTGGATTGTATATATTGTGCATTACAAGTACTCTATGTATATGTATTTTATCACTCAAAATATCCATTGTGATGGTAGTTTCCAAGAAGTATCGATGTCCCTCTGATGATGGTCTATAGAGACCGAAACATGTAAGGGTGTTAAGTTTTCAAGTGGTAAAAACTTCAATAGTCACACTGGACGGAGTTGTTTTGTCTTTGCTGGGTGTTAATATGTCTTTCTGAGAAGTAACTCTGTTCTAATTAATTCTAGAACATCCAAAGTGGGTATTAAGGTCACTGTTCTGGAACGAAATTAATTATATTGAGACCGTACAAAGTGCGTGTGAACCGCTACACACTTGCATCCCCTCACATTATCATGATATATTCATACATGAACACAATAAGATCATACGTCTATGTAAGTTTAAGTCGGGCAGGGGAGGTGGTTTGTTTAGAGGCTTACAAACTAAGATATTACTCAATAGGGACTAAGCAAAATAAATCATTTTAATTTCATGCAAATTATTTTCCGATATAAAGCCGTAATTATAATTTCAATACACATGAATACATGGATCATCTTGCTCTCGAATGAAAAATAAAAACGATGCTAACAATAAATGAATGAATAGAGCTATTAAACAACCATTAAGAAGCTATCTTTTTACAGTAAGTGGCTTGTAATAACCTGTGGGGGTGAGCCGTTTGTGTTCTAGCTTGCAAATAAAATCCAAATTTCCATTCTTAAATTCATGAAGGCATATCAGTTTCATATCAGAATTTTCTTTCACATAATATTACAGGTTAATCAAACCAAGTAGGATTAGATGGGCATGTCATGAAGCACGTATGAAAGTGTTTCGTGTGCAAGTATTAGAAAGGAAACCTGAAAAGGTAAACTTATCTCTGTGCTTAAAGAAATAAGCACTACGCCAGGAAGGCGTACGGGGGATTGAATCTATAGATCCACATTTTCCTGGCTTCGGCACAGCTGGATGTGAGTGATCAGCTTCATGTTGCGGCCACTTTACCCCTCGGGGAAATATCCCCGGTACCCATTGGATAGGAGGCTGCGTGGACCCCAGAGCCGGTCTGGACTACTTGGAGGAAAGAAAATCATTTACCCTACCGGGACTTGAACTCCGACCCCTATTCCGTCCCCCCCACCCCCCATAGCCATTCTCTATACTGACTACGGTACTTCGGCTCCTAAGAAAGCCTGAAAGGGAGGGATAATTTGCGAGATGTAGGCGTAAATTGGAGAATAAAAATAACCGATGTTTGAAGAAATATGATATAGGGAGATGTATTGATATAAAAAATCCCTTTGGAGGGTGTCGAATAGCAAATCTTGTAAAAAGGGGAATGAACATTCTGATTCCATGAAAGGGGAAGATTTTTTTTGTGCAATCTTAGCAATTACTGTGTCATCATGTAAGGCTCTATTTCATGCAGTCAAATAGTTGTTCCATTTGAGTGGCAAAGTTTATTTGGAAAGTTTTAGATATGATAAAAATGTAAGCGATTTGAGCTGTTTCTCCTCGCGCCTATATTCAAGCCGCCCCTATGACCGACCAACTTATATCCGATATATAATTTTATCGGAATACTTTTTTCCAGAGCGGGGACGTTAATAAGACGTACGAAGTCATCGACATTCGTGCATTGGTCGAAATCCAATTAAAGAGTACTTGAAGATTAGAACTTACAGCAAAACAGTTTAAGAATCCTTTCCTCTAGAACAATCAAAAAGATTGTGATCGACGTTTAGTGTCAAAACTGCTAGTGATCTACCACCCCCTCCTATCTTCGTACCTCGCTTTAAGCAAAAAATTGGTAAGAATAACACGACACATGATGTTTGTTGTAAAAGCAACATACACTGAAAGTACAGACTAGTTTAATACGTATTTTCCCTTCAGAATCTGAATATAATCATATTATATTACAAGTGAATTTACATGCTTTTCACTTATACGCTTATGAAATCGACCAAAAATCGTCCCGCGATCCACGTGTTGGACATGCCTGCTGTAGCGTATAACACCGTGTAGTCCCTTAAAAGTCAACTGACATTTCGGAGTATCGTTTTACCTCCATCTTCAGTGTGGAATAGACCAACTGAGAACCAGAATGAAATAGGTAGTAAGTTCCACTGGTTTCTTACATGACTTATATTTCTACCCTGAAAATGGAGGTAAGATGTTCCTCCGAAATGTCCAGTAACTTTCAACGGACTACACAACGTCATATTTCAGAAGATGTACACCTTCCTAAACGTCGATGTGGCAATCCTAAAGCCTACAAAACTGTTAGAGACCGCAAAATACTATGTGAACTCCTCTGAATAAAAGAGTATATTATTTTCTGGAATGCGAAGCCGGTCAGTGCAGTAGACGTACAGCCATTCGGGGGCGCTCTGTCACTTCCCAGAATATTATATTTCAACATCATGTTGCACTGGTTGACTATTTAACTAGCTAGGGCAGTCTTGAACGTGTAACTTCCTGTCGTACTCGAAGACCGCTAGTGTTCTAAATTGTCATTTTATATTGTAACATGTACACCCATCACTAGGCAACGGCCTGATAAATTTATTCTCGGAATATACGCGCACGCAACAATAGGCAGCCCATTGCTATGCAACGGCCAGATAAACACCTTTCAGCTTAAGCGTGTGACAATAATAAGGAGTCTATTCCTTAGCAAAAGCGCGGTAAACAATCTTCGTTAATAATACACACTATGTTTTCCGTTGGGTCCGTGCAATGTGGTTATAAGAGAGTTTTATGATTACACTGCGAGTCGTAGGAGGCGACGAAAAGGGAAGTCTCAAATCTGAGACTGTAAAATGTGGTCTCGAGTCCCAAGGGACTCAGACACGAGAAAGATTGCACTGGCAAGGGGCAGCAGCATATACAAAAGGCAGACCCGTCCTCTTGTCAGAGAGGGCGCCCCACAAAAACAAGACCGTAAATGCCAAACAGTAATAAATATCTGGTCGTGAGCCCCAGATGGGGCTCGACACCAAGACTTACTGAGTGACTGACCGTTAGTCGCAATGTGACTTGGACTTGGACTTGGACAAAACAGTAGTCGGAAGAGAATTTGGACGAGTTTTCGGAATTAGTAGCTGCAGGAAATGACAAGAAGACTTTATAGAAATTTGAAGTGATAGTTTCTGTGATAAATCCGTTGCCAGAAAGCAGATAGTGTGTTCTAGTAGTTTGTGAAGTGGGTAAATTAGTGATAGCGCTATAATTGATTGTGATTAAGAGAGATTATAAAAGAAGGCGTTAATAAATCCAAACTTCAAATCCAAAAACCAGTTATTATTGGTCACGACTCTAAAGACGTGACAGAATACTACTCCTGCGTACATATTTTTACCTCATAAGGTCATTATCAGATAGATACGCGTACCGAATTGCTGTGCTGTATTGCTTTATCTACTTCCCTGTCCTGGGACTTGGTCAGAACTGGTTCCAATTGTTGAATTTTGTTCGAATGAATTGAAAGCTGTTCATTCTCTACTGATATTCCATGTTTCCAGAATTCCATGGCTCCTGAGGTTACGTGCTGAGTCTTCTTATAGCATTGCCCCCTTCTTATTCTGGTTAGGGAGCAGCCGTTGAACGACTCCCAGAGTGATGAGACTCTAAAATTAACTATGAGTCTCACGGAGCTAGGAAATGAGAATGACTGCGCTGGCGAGACTCAGCAACAATTTTCCCTACCGACCATATTTTCCGCTATGAGAACCTCAGCTTTATCCCTGATTTTATTCAGATATAAAAAGCAGATTTTTTACGAAACAAGAGGCTTCTGAATCTTACTGGCACATAATGAGCCGCTACTCCGGCCACTAGCTAATGAAAGCGGCGAGTTATTTCAATGTGGTTTTTACACCACATAAAAATGAATAATTATTCATGCAGACTGAAGCTGGGAGCCGTGCAAATGGACAGCAGACATGAAAACATGTGGGTCGCGTGTTGGTTCCATCCCCGACATGAGCTGTGTATGCAGTACAGTTACGTGTTAACAGAGTCGAAGGCCTGGATCTGTGAGCATTCACCTGCTAACACACATACGTGTATAAACCATAAAGAGTTTATAGGCCCGGGTTGGTTCTTCACAAGCCATAAGTTGCAGAGATGATCAAGAAATATGTTTAATATCTAAAAACGGCAACTATTCATATGGCGGGGATGTCTGCGTTTCCTAACATAAATCCTGAAAATTTCAAAGTAAGGAAGGTTATTTCCCCGTAACGTCCAAATCACTTGGGAAGGTTAAAATTTGATTTAGGTTTCTTTTATTAGAATCCAGGTTTTTCTGGTTTCAGCCTATAAATAATGTTACGCCGTGGTGACAGGGGGCGTGGAGGTAACCCTCCTTGCCACCACTTATTATTATTATTATTATTATTATGCGACGGGGTGGATTGGTTGTCTCACCGCTGTCACTGTCTTGTTAGGTCTTAGGGAGGGTCTCAGGTAAATTTACAATCACTGACGTATCTGCCGCCTTGGCTTGAGTTCGCAATTCTCCTGGAGGATTCGGAGGGAGTCTGGAGTCGGCAGGGAAGACGATAACACTTGAGGGAATGCTAGGTTCAATTAACATCACAGCGCATTTCTATCCTACTCTATTCACCTATGTCGCTATATACATAATATATACACACTTTGCCGACGTTCGTCGGTTCGCATTACATTTGGGTTATTATCCTGTCGTACACACATTAGTTCCATCCTGTCACCCTGCTATTGGGTATTCTACGCCTCTGTCTCTCTTTCTCTGTAAACCTAGTCCATCTAGTCTTCACTTTCTCTCCCTGGGGTTTGCACTTTAATATTATCACACTTAATGTTCATGGCTATATATGAAGTAAGTCTACTTATGTGAGCTAAGGAAACAGGCGCTCGCCATCACCAACCAACAACTACTCATCGCCACCACTCTCTCGGCGAGAGCCTACGGCTGAACTCTGTGTCCATTAATAATATTAAAAAGTTTTTTGATTGATTCCTCTCGAGTTTATGTACCTTCTTTTTGCTGACTCGCTGGGTTCCGGGGTGTATTGGCCCGCCAATTCTGACGTGATTTTGGGTCGGTGTGGCCCACTCATTGGCTGTTTATCGAAAGGGGTTGGCTCTTTCAGGTCTACCGCCCTCTCCGACTCAGCGTTTTCCTCATGCCATAGTTTTTATGACCCACTTCATATAGTTTCTTCCTCAATGTCAGCGTTATTACGCTGTCGTTCTAACATTCTGATTACAAAGCGATTGCCTGTTACACTTCTTTGCAAACCCAAGCTTCCTGGTACGTTTCATTATTTCTATTTCTTAATCTTAAAGTCTAGATACCCTTATTCCAAATTAACCAAAAACTATATCTACTTGTACATAATCCTTGCGCCATAACAAATAATTTTTTCCCTTCTATACTTTTCGCAATCAAATATTTTTTAAAAATCTATACATAAAATAATCAATCGTATGCATTAACTTACTATGAACTTCAAATTTAAAAGAAATTAAATATTATTTCTGACCTTCAATATCTATCTATCTATTTATCTATCTACCCCTCTTGCTCCCACTTGGAGCATACAACAGTCGTGAAACGCTTCATTTCATTTCAGTTTCTTAATTTTACACAGATGGTAGGACTCCTCAGATGGGAGATCAGCTCGACGCAAGGCCGCAACCTACACACAGAATAAACACAGATAGACCTTCATGCCTCAATTGGGATTCGAACTCACGATCGCACTTTTCGAGCGAGCGAAGACAGTTCATGTCCTAGACCGCGCGGCCACTGTGATCGGCTGATCATCTCATTAATAGTACATAAATGTTCCCGTGCAAAATTGAAGTTACAGAACATTGTACATTTGGAACATAAGTTCCGATGAGTAGACATGCTGAAACATGCTGGAAGAAAGTAACGCGGAGTGGAAGGGAAAGAATAACACACAAGTAAAGTGATACGATGGAGAAAATAAGCGGAAAGGATAGAAAAGAAAACGAAAACATGAAAGAGAAGAAGTAGGTACTGAACAGGAGAACAAATAAGTTAAAGAAGATAAAGAAAGAAAGAAATGTTCACTCATGATAATGAATGATCGTGTACGCTTTCCTGTAAGGATGTTTGTTTAACCGAAATATACAACGGTTATTAATACGTTCATCTGGGTTGCCTTAAAGATAATCGTAAATTTCAGTGCTCCAGGTACTTTTCTTAAGACTTGTTTTGTAGTGCAGAAGGTGGCATTGGGACATGTTTTCTCCGAGTACTTCGGTTTCCCTTGCCAATTCTCACTCCGCTAAGTGCTCCATATTAAGCTATTACCCGGAGCTAGTACAATAGGTCAACTGGTGGCAGACGTATCAAGTGAATACACTCTCGCCTCACCCAAGAAAATTAAAAATAAATTAAAAATACTCCCTAAAATTATTTGAGTTGTCCGTTTTATCGGGTACTTATTTCTTGGATAATTCTGCAACTTTTTCAGTAGAAAGGATGATTTAAAAACGTCAGTGAAGAATACATTCTTCTGGGATATGACACCGTGTATTCTGTTATTATTTGAAAGGTTGTAGGAAGAATATTCTGCCTCCATCTTCAGAGTAGGAAAGAAAACCAAGCAGGCTGCGAGCAAGAAGCCAGCAGAATGCATACGGTTCGACTCTGATGACGTAGGTAGTACGGTCCTCCAAAATGTCAGTGAACATCTATCTGAATGCACGGCGACATAACCCAGAAGATAGTAGTCTTCACAGTTGTAGTTGTAAGAACATAAGAAAAGACAATTTCTTACCCAACGGAAAGAAAATCTCATCAATCGTATTGACAGATAAAAAAGATCTATATTGATCACTGAATTAAACTTCATACCCCAAAGAGTATCACAGAATGTCACGTAAACAATATCATAGTGACACTGATTCATTAGCCGCAAGAGTCTAAAGGGATTCCTTAAAAATGTAGAGAAAACTAATTGCGACATTTCGCTCAGAATCGTAAGAGGTTCCTAGTTGTTTACTGCGTTTTATTATTTCTTCTTCTGGTTTCAAGTACGGAAACACCTTTTCCGTTCCCTCATATCATACTTTTGGAACTCTATTAAAATTCTCCTCCCATTTATGTACAGGTCTCTCGAGTGGCCTCTATCAAATTATGTGTTCATTTCATGTTCCCTGAATAATTCTTGTATGAATTTTTAATTTTCTCATTCGTGCTACATGCAGAGTCCATGTCATCCTCCTTGATTTGATCACAATAATGCAATAATGCCAATTATGAAGATCCTCACAGTGCAATTCTAATTATCTTCCCCTTACTTCAGATGTTGCTCTATTCTCCTTTGCACCCCTTTCTCAAATAGCTTCATATTACGCAAGAGAAAAACTGTAGCTCCACTGTCTATTAATCTGCAAAATATTAAAGCTCTAATAAGATATTAAAGCACTGTGTATAAACCGATATAAATTGATACTCCGAATTTTCTTATAACACAAAACGGATTAGATGTAAATTCACGTGGACAACATTTAACGAACAAACTTTCCAAACAATGTGTAGGGCATTGAAGGGTCAAATATCAAAGGCCAAAGCAAGCTATTGTCCAGTAATTCAATGCACACTCAGATGGGTCTGGTGTGTCTATTTATGTTCACAAATAACAGGTAACGGCAGATTATATGCATTGTAACAGCAGAAACTACTTCAACATAAACAGACAAATAATGACACTATGCTATTCAGTATGCAGTGACTTTCCACATGTCCTCGGATATGTGTGATTTCTATAGGAAGTGCTTCAGGTGAACAGCGACGAGCAGTAATTCTCGTTCAGTTTGTGTCACTATTTGTGCATTCGGTTTACATGGCACGGAATGTCAATACGGCAACGATACAATTGCATTTCTACTGGATGTCGTGGCCTGTACAAATATTTCATGAGCATAACACGGAACGTCTAGACATTCTGCTTTTTAATCCTGTGGGAACTGCCCACATTCAAACAAACGTTACAGTATCATTGCTTAGCAACGGCGCGTAAACAGTCTTTGTTGGGCAAAGGCTTCCCAGTCATGCCAGCGCTCTAAATTCTCAAGCTACACAGTCACATATTGTTGTAGATTTTACCTAGCAACGACTGTTAACTCACCGTTGCTAAACAGTGATACTTGAGTTGTCACTGTAACGTTTGCTTGAATGTGGGTAGTTCCCACAATTCCAGTGTTCACCTTGACTTACTCGAATCTCTTCCTTGCAGATAAATGAAATGAAATTTTAAGTTCAAGACAGTTTTGACCTAGAAGAGAATTAATGTGTCTGCGTTCCGGCCTATTTATCGCTGTCTCTTGGTTGACGTGACGTTGAAAACAAAGATTTTGAACAATCCTGTGGAGAATTCAGCGCCGGCTTTCATCCTTTGTTACGTCAAATTGCAAAGAGATTCACAAATAATTTTAACGTGTTTGTAAATTAGGCAACATAAAATGTATAATACGTAGGATAATAAAGCAAGTAAGTGAAACTATCCCTGTAACAGGCCATGGGGACCCATAGGGTTGTGAGACGTCGAGGCTCTTACATTATCTAGACAATCGGTTCAAAGATGGCGGTAAGGTTGTTACCCTTACGCGCCGGCAGCTCTTTACCCCCATGAAATTTCTGGTACNTTGTAAATTAGGCAACATAAAATGTATAATACGTAGGATAATAAAGTAAGTAAGTAAAACTATCCCTGTAACAGGCCATGGAGACCCATAGGGTTGTGAGACGTCGAGGCTCTCACATTATCTAGACAATCGGCTCAAAGATGGCGGTAATGTTGTCAGCCTTACGCGCCGGCAGCTCTTTACCCCCATGAAATTTCTGGTGTTCATTTCTGTCAGAGGCTGAGTCAAACCCAGGACCATAGTGCGGCTGGAAGGATTAGATCAATTGAAAAAAAATCCAATGACCTCGTCGGGACTTGAACCCGCGACCTTCCGGCTTGTAGCATAGTGCCTCAACCAACCCAGATGTTATTTTTAACTATTTTTCGCTTTATGAATACTAAGCCCTACTTTCAAAATCATTTTAGAATATTGAATTCAGACATGAAAATATTTTGAAAGGCAGTATTCAGATGCATTATATCAAATGTCAATTCATATTACAATTAAAAGGTGCAGTTAAAAAATATCATTTTATTTTGTAATTAAGATAATTTCTGTTTATTTTTCGAACTAAATATTTCGATTAAAATGTCGCAGATTCCGATAACCGACATATATTTAAATTCATTCTTGTCTTGCTTCCACGCTTAAGTAACTCGCAGTTCGCTGCTACACGGTATTTGTTTTCAACTGACGTTCCGTGGAAAATAATTGTAAATATTGTGGCGTATAGACACGTTGCTAGGCAACGACCTCGAAACAAACAAGAAGAAAACAGCCAATACTAGACAGCGGCCAGAACATCAATGGACTTGCTGGAAAGCGGTTTCTTTCTGCGGAGTCCGCACCGATGGCTGTGCACACAACAGTGAGGAACGGTGTTTTCCACTCTGTCCGTGACGAGAGGCTATAAGTGGAAGAAAGTCTAGAGCTTGGTTGGGTTAGAACCCGTGTGGGGGCGGGGTCGAATACCTCCACTGTGACCCTGCGAGTCGTAGAAGGCGACGAAAAGGAAAGTCTCAAATCTGAGACAGTAAAATATGGTCGCTAGTCCCAAGGGACTCGGACCCGAGAAAGACTGCGCTGGCAAGGGCCAGTAGCATACGACAGACCCGTCCCCTCGTTAGAGAGGGCACCCCACATAAACAATACCGTAAATGGCAAACAGTAATAAATATCAAGACTTACAGACTGACTGACCGTCAGTA
>NW_019725416.1:2114297-2161044 GCF_002891405.2 Cryptotermes secundus | reverse complement strand
CTCTGATGACGTAGGTAGTACGGTCCTTCAAAATGTCAGTGAACATCTATCTGAATGCACGGCGACATAACCCAGAAGATAGTAGTCTTCACAGTTGTAGTTGTAAGAACATAAGAAAAGACAATTTCTTACCCAACGGAAAGAAAATCTCATCAATCGTATTGACAGATAAAAAAGATCTATATTGATCACTGAATTAAACTTCATACGCCAAAGAGTATCACAGAATGTCACGTAAACAATATCATAGTGACACTGATTCATTAGCCGCAAGAGTCTAAAGGGATTCCTTAAAAATGTAGAGAAAACTAATTGCGACATTTCGCTCAGAATCGTAAGAGGTTCCTAGTTGTTTACTGCGCTTTATAATTTCTTCTTCTGGTTTCAAGTACGGAAACACCTTTTCCGTTCCCTCATATCATACTTTTGGAACTCTATTAAAATTCTCCTCCTATTTATGTACAGGTCTCTCGAGAGGCCTCTATCAAATTATGTGTTCATTTCATGTTCCCTAAATAACTCTTGTATGAATTTTTAATTTTCTCATTCGTGCTACATGCAGAGTCCATGTCATCCTCCTTGATTTGATCACAATAATGCAATAATGCCAATTATGAAGATCCTCACAGTGCAATTCTAATTATCTTCCCCTTACTTCAGATGTTGCTCTATTCTCCTTTGCACCCCTTTCTCAAATAGCTTCATATTACGCAAGAGAAAAACTGTAGCTCCACTGTCTATTAATCTGCAAAATATTAAAGCTCTAATAAGATATTAAAGCACTGTGTATAAACCGATATAAATTGATACTCCGAATTTTCTTATAACACAAAACGGATTAGATGTAAATTCACGTGGACAACATTTAACGAACAAACTTTCCAAACAATGTGTAGGGCATTGAAGGGTCAAATATCAAAGGCCAAAGCAAGCTATTGTCCAGTAATTCAATGCACACTCAGATGGGTCTGGTGTGTCTATTTATGTTCACAAATAACAGGTAACGGCAGATTATATGCATTGTAACAGCAGAAACTACTTCAACATAAACAGACAAATAATGACACTATGCTATTCAGTATGCAGTGACTTTCCACATGTCCTCGGATATGTGTGATTTCTATAGGAAGTGCTTCAGGTGAACAGCGACGAGCAGTAATTCTCGTTCAGTTTGTGTCACTATTTGTGCATTCGGTTTACATGGCACGGAATGTCAATACAGCAACGATACAATTGCATTTCTACTGGATGTCGTGGCGTGTACAAATATTTCATGAGCATAACACAGAACGTCTAGACATTCTGCTTTTTAATCCTGTGGGAACTGCCCACATTCAAACAAATGTTACAGTATCATTGCTTAGCAACGGCGAGTAAACAGTCTTTGTTGGGCAAAGGCTTCCCAGTCATGCCAGCGCTCTAAATTCTCAAGCTACACAGTCACATATTGTTGTAGATTTTACCTAGCAACGACTGTTAACTCACCGTTGCTAAACAGTGATACTTGAGTTGTCACTGTAACGTTTGCTTGAATGTGGGTAGTTCCCACAATTCCAGTGTTCACCTTGACTTACTCGAATCTCTTCCTTGCAGATAAATGAAATGAAATTTTAAGTTCAAGACAGTTTTGACCTAGAAGAGAATTAATGTGTCTGCGTTCCGGCCTATTTATCGCTGTCTCTTGGTTGACGTGACGTTGAAAACAAAGATTTTGAACAATCCTGTGGAGAATTCAGCGCCGGCTTTCATCCTTTGTTACGTCAAATTGCAAAGAGATTCACAAATAATTTTAACGTGTTTGTAAATTAGGCAACATAAAATGTATAATACGTAGGATAATAAAGTAAGTAAGTAAAACTATCCCTGTAACAGGCCATGGAGACCCATAGGGTTGTGAGACGTCGAGGCTCTCACATTATCTAGACAATCGGCTCAAAGATGGCGGTAATGTTGTCAGCCTTACGCGCCGGCAGCTCTTTACCCCCATGAAATTTCTGGTATTCATTTCTGTCAGAGGCTGAGTCAAACCCAGGACCATAGTGCGGCTGGAAGGATTAGATCAATTGAAAAAAAATCCAATGACCTCGTCGGGACTTGAACCCGCGACCTTCCGGCTTGTAGCATAGTGCCTCAACCAACCCAGATGTTATTTTTAACTATTTTTCGCTTTATGAATACTAAGCCCTACTTTCAAAATCATTTTAGAATATTGAATTCAGACATGAAAATATTTTGAAAGGCAGTATTCAGATGCATTATATCAAATGTCAATTCATATTACAATTAAAAGGTGCAGTTAAAAAATATCATTTTATTTTGTAATTAAGATAATTTCTGTTTATTTTTCGAACTAAATATTTCGATTAAAATGTCGCAGATTCCGATAACCGACATATATTTAAATTCATTCTTGTCTTGCTTCCACGCTTAAGTAACTCGCAGTTCGCTGCTACACGGTATTTGTTTTCAACTGACGTTCCGTGGAAAATAATTGTAAATATTGTGGCGTATAGACACGTTGCTAGGCAACGACCTCGAAACAAACAAGAAGAAAACAGCCAATACTAGACAGCGGCCAGAACATCAATGGACTTGCTGGAAAGCGGTTTCTTTCTGCGGAGTCCGCACCGATGGCTGTGCACACAACAGTGAGGAACGGTGTTTTCCACTCTGTCCGTGACGAGAGGCTATAAGTGGAAGAAAGTCTAGAGCTTGGTTGGGTTAGAACCCGTGTGGGGGCGGGGTCGAATACCTCCACTGTGACCCTGCGAGTCGTAGAAGGCGACGAAAAGGAAAGTCTCAAATCTGAGACAGTAAAATATGGTCGCTAGTCCCAAGGGACTCGGACCCGAGAAAGACTGCGCTGGCAAGGGCCAGTAGCATACGACAGACCCGTCCCCTCGTTAGAGAGGGCACCCCACATAAACAATACCGTAAATGGCAAACAGTAATAAATATCAAGACTTACAGACTGACTGACCGTCAGTAGTAACATGACTTTGAGCTGAGTTATGTAGTGGGAAATTCGCTAGATGGTAAGGATGTAAGCAGAGGACAATATCAGTATCCGTTACCGGGAAACGACTAGTGAAAAAATAGAAAACTTTATGTGTGCTGCAGCTACAGTGATCTTTAGAGTGTGTAAACAAAGGATGCTGTTGTAGTTACTTCTATTTACGAGTTGTGTGTACAAGCGTTCAACATATCGAATCACCAATTCACACCCCGTCTATAGTCACTCATACAAGTGACAATATATAAGCAGTATTTACTGAAAATCCTACTTGTCTGTAGCGCGCATTAACTGAAATCCTCTAAAGTTCGGAAACACTGGCTTACAGGAAACATAACAACTATACGATTACTTGCATTACACAATCTGTTTTTGTAAGAGTGAAGTAGTGACGTCAGTTGTTTGCTGTGCTCTCTGGAACAGACAAGTTAGTAATGCAAAGACTGCGGCACTGTGTGTCTAAGCCTCTTCCAGTATATAAGCCAGGAGACGAGGACCCCATCCAAGTCTGACACGTCCAATAAATATGTGGGAAAAAAAACGGATGTCCTCATTCAATTTCATACGGGACTTGGCGGATACATAATACCTAGGAATTTGTCCGCCAGAATTGCGAGGATGTGTAATCCTCATCCATTATCTACTATTTTGGATTTTCATTGTGGATTTCATTTTCCATCTACAGACAGTTCCAAAAGTCTGGAAGCATTACAAACACACAGATTCTTATTTTGCTTTACGATCTTGATGAATAATTTATTTTAAATATGAAACCGAATTTATGTTGTTTTATTGCAGAGGCCTGACAGCAAGATGAATGGGCTAGTAACTGAGACTTAACAACAATTATAGATGAAGAAATATAGTTAGACATGAGGAAGCTGGAAAACAATTGTACATTGTAGAAGTTAAAGAAAGAGGTTTGAGGCAGACAAACAAAATTCGGACTTTACCTAGGAAGAATTTTGTTAAATTTGCATAGACACGTGTGTAGTAGTCCTATGAAGACAATGGTAAACAGAAATGAAGTGGGCAAATTAATGGATACAGTTTTGTAAAGAAGTATTCAAACGAGTATATTTTTATGAGAATATACCTAGTGTCGCAGTAACAAAAAACTGAGGAATATGAAATCAAAAATAAAATTACATAAATTTCATTAGATCTAAAAGTTTGTGACGATAGTACATTAGTACAAATATTATGTTTCTGGACATTATCCATCATGTCCTCATCCACTGTTTTGACTGCCGACTGCTGTTTGGTTTCAGCATTCACAAATAAAACCCGGGTTTCATCATCTGTTATATGTACGTGATTGAGAAATTCGTGGCCATCTTTGTGGTACTGCCTAAAGACGTCAAATTCGAAGCCATTTTTTTAGTTTTGCGCACACCCATGAGAATTTCGGAACCCACCTTGCGCAAAACTTGTGATAAAGTAGCCTAACTGTGATGAACTCGTAGAGAACAGAACTATAAGCTTTTATTTTTGACTCTATCCATCATCTGGTATATATAAGACAAGTCCAGTGATTGAAATTAGCTCTTTCTATAGAGCCCAACTGAGTAGGTCTATCTTGCCCCATCCATCTGAGGACGGAGACAGATCCAGTCTCCGAAACGTTGTGGGTTTTTTCTTATATATACCAGACAATGAATAGAGTCCCAAATAAGCTTACTTCTGTACAGCATACACCATCGTCAGAATCCTTTAAAGTCTATTCGCAGAGAACAGTGCGTAAAATTTGCGGAAATTCACATGAAAGTTCTGAAATTGTGAAGCTCCGTTTTACACCATTTTTTTGTTCGACACCCTGAAGATAATCAGTCATTCACTACAAGTTACCAACCACATCGGTCTTCGTCGTGAACATATTCCTCCTATCTATGAACACCCTGCACCACTGACTTAAGTTCCTCCAACCATTACATTTTGACCTTAAACCGCCCATAATTCACGGTGCATCTCCGCAGGACTCGTGTCCTTAGCGTGAAGGAAGCGGATAGCAGCGTAAATTTCGCATCAGACGAAATTATGGCTAAAAAGACACATTATAACTCACTCTGTAGAGACAAGAACAAACACTAAGTGACCATTTATGTGATGATTTACAAGGCAATGAATCATATAACGCTACTTCGCATGCGCGAGCTCCCGACGCTCCAACATTAGTTGTCTAAAATAAACGGAGTTTACTTTCCCAGGAGCCCTCGTACATCCTACCCACATCTATGCCTCCCAAGCGCATTTCCCTCTTGATGTTTTCCGAACAAATTTTNCAACCATTACATTTTGACCTTAAACCGCCCATAATTCACGGTGCATTTCCGCAGGACTCGTGTCCTTAGCGTGAAGGAAGCGGATAACAGCGTAAATTTCGCATCAGACGAAATTATGGCTAACAAGACATATTATAACTCACTCTGTAGAGACAAGAACAAACACTAAATGACCATTTATGTGATGATTTACAAGGCAATGAATCATATAACGCTACTTCGCATGCGCGAGCTCCCGACGCTCCTACATTAGTTGTCTAAAATAAACGGAGTTTACTTTCCCAGAAGCCCTCGTACATCCTGCCCACATGTGTGCCTCCCAAGCGCATTTCCCTCTTGATGTTTTCCGAACAACCTTTTATGCATTATTCATCTTTCTTGTGGGTGCTACATACTCCTTTATGTGATCACAGTAATGATATTAGGCAAAGAGGCCAAAGTATGAAACTCCTAAATATACAAAATTTAATACACTGCTCTTACTCCAGATGTCTTCATTCTCAGAAAAACTCTCAATGCCCAAGCTAATCCATTCTTCCTTTCCTCTATTAAATCCAAGCAGAGCTCACGAAGGGCAATGCAACCAATTCGTAAAGTTCCTTGCAGTTTCGTTAACTTCACTCAAATTTCTGTCAGATAATAATTTATAAGTCCTCTGAAGCTGCAGTAATAAATAAACCTACATTTTTCTAAAACAGTACTTTGAAACTTTAAAACAACAAGTTTTATGGTTCATTGCATGCTTATTCCAATTTGCTGATGTTTCCTGACGAATTTTCATGCTATTATCTTTTTTTATTGCTACTGGGGTGGGACTAAGTCCCTTGTACTGCGGCCACTTCTGGCCTATTGTACCAGCCCCACATAATAGGTGAGGGTGATTGTGGAGCAATTGGTGGAATGAAGATTGGCAGGGGAAACCGAAGTACTCGGAGAAAACCTGCCCCTGCGCCACTTTGTCCACCACAAATCCTACTTGACCAGAACCGGGATCGAACTCGGGCCGCCGCGGTGGGAAGCCAGCGACTAACCCCTTGAGCTATAGCGCGGCCATGTCATTATCTTAGTAACTGAGGAGACCCAGGGAAATATTTCAAACTCCTTGGAGGATAGAGAGAGCTGCACAGACTTGAGTAGGGGCTTCGTGTGTATATTCTTGTAAAAATATTATTAAATTGACAACATCACAAACAATGAATAATTCTGTCTTCTGGGATATAACGGGGTGCAGCCTGTTGAAAGTCAACAGACTTTTCGGAGAACATGTCGCCTTCATCTTCATGGTCGAAGAATATACTCAGAAATAAAACAACAATCAGGTAGCATTCAGAACTCTCATTATTACCTGCTTCATCCTGGACATTTTTCAACCCTCATGATGGAGCCGAAATATTCTTCCAAAGCGTCGGTTGGCTCTCAGCGGACTACACGGCTAGACAAGATACAATTCTGCACAACCATTGGTTCTGCAGACAGGTCTCCGAGCCTTGGAGTTACAATTGTGTTTCGATTGGAGAAACAGAAGTAGTTCGCGCTCTGCCGTGGCGATCGTTAGGGTACAGTAATTCATGAATTAATTTGTGTGTCAGATGAGACTTTGTTCACTTGATAATCCGGCCACTAGATGGGCCAGTGTACCGGTCCCGAATTACAGATGATTATGGGGATTTCGGTGGAGTGAGAATTGACAGGCGAGACTGAAGTACTCGGAGAAATTCTGCCCGCATTTCTACCTTCTCCACAACAAACCTCATACGACCTGGCCTGGAATTGAACCCGGACAAACAAGGCGAGAATCACGGTATGATAAACTAAATAACTGCTTCTAAGATAATAGATTTTCTTAAGAAGCAAGTAATAGTTTTATGGGACACGAAGCTTCATTAAACTGTTCGCTAGAGTCCTCCACATGTCACTATCCTAATCCGGATGCATCTAGTCCACACCATCACAATCTAGTTCGGTATGATGCGTCACAATATTATTCAAGCTTTTGTACCTAGAACTTCCAACTGATTCTTCCTGTCAGGATCCCTTGCTATAGGTTTCTATGCTCTTTCATAACTCACAAAAGAAGGACAATGGAAGTATAGAGATAAAAGTAAGGGTAGGGGAAAGGGGGGAAATAGACGTTGGCACTAAGCTTGATTTGAGGTTCCGAAAATGGTGACAATGAAGTGGATCATTTTATGGTATGGAACGTCGTATAGTCCAGTAGAAGCTTACTTACGTTTCGGAGCAAAGTGCTCCCTCCTTCTTTAGTGTTGAAGAGTAAACCAAGCAGCCGGAAAGCTGTTCAAGCTTAAATTATTCCTGTTTCCTTGGCACAATCTTCGACTCTGAAGATGGAAGCTATAAGTTCCTCCGAAAATAGGCAAGCTTCTAACAAACGACTAGGACACATCCCAGAATAGAATACTACTCAAAAAGGACTTTTTAGAAAAGGAACTCTATTAAGATGTTTACAGAAACGTTCACTATTCGAACGCCGTACGTAGGTGTTGTTCAACAGGAAGCTTATTCTCAGTATAATAACTCATTCAATTATCTGAAACTCATAGTTTCCATGTTGTTGCTTATCTCGGTCCGCAAGAGGTTTTGTAACGACAACTCCGAGTAAGAAACAACAGATAACTGACAGACAATAGCACAATTCGTTACTTAAATATGAATGAAGTATCACTGCTATGAAATTCAAAACAAGTACTTATTCTGCACTGTTCTATGTAACTGAAACCTGAACAATACTCTTAACAATTTTAAGTTGTATTGTTCATGTGGATGAATGTTCTACGCTTCATAACGAGATTACGTTGGCACCACTGCTGTCTCTGAGCGACAGCTCTCAGCTTCTCCATATTTAAAATTCAACGTATCGACCAATTTAAAAAGATTCAAATGAATACAAAATTTCGGAGACACAGAAAATCCCTAATTAGTAGAGCTGATATGTGGTTTAACACAGGTTACTGGTGACCAAGCTTAAATGCATGAGATTGGATAAACACACATATCTTTAACATAATGCGGCCATAAACTTAAAAATATAATTAAATTAATTTCTCAGGCCTTTCCTGAAAAATCGGTTTTATAGTTTTCGAAAGCCAACTTCACAATCATGAAATTTCTAAACTCGTTTTTTTTTCATCTCCCTTTCTTTAACTGGTCTCTTTATCTCTCTCCGTCTCGAAGACTTCAGTTTTTCATTTTCCTGGATGATAAATCCACTCAAGATGTCATAAAACGTGATGTATAATGTCACGTCTATTAGTGAATATAGACGAGTTTTGGTTGGTGAATAGATTTATTGACCATTTACAGGTCGCAACTACAAATAACTATAATACTATCCTTGATTTCCACAGCATAAGTCACTCCACGCTGTTTTCTCAGTCTACACTCACTAGTCTTTGCTTGGTAACAGCTCTCCACAATGGCTATTCCTCTGGCAGTGTCTTCATTCGACGTTTCCTGGTAAAAGATCTTAGAAATGGAGATTCTTCAGCTTCGTTGCCCATTGCTTAACACTCCACAATTGAACCCTCAACTGCAGTACACTCACTCGCTGACCTGACCTCGGTCGATCGAGTTATATATCCTCCGAGTGAACCCACAGAGAACGAAGCCAGCAACGCATTTTCTATTGTTGCACGAAGTCACAGCGCACGGCCCCTGTTTACAGAGTCACCGCTTGGCAACGAGTCTATATGCCTTCATTCACTTTAATCCCACTTTATAGTATAATTAATATTGCTACCGCATTTTCTTTACTTTGTAAGGAAAATAAGCTCACTGTTTCTTCTCGTCATTATGTCTCTTTTATACCAATGAATTTTAAATCAATTCGGCAATTTTTATGAAATGATTTTGAACATTATATTATTGGCTGCCATCTGCATTCATTCCTTTCAATTTCTGATCAGCAATATTAAAATTTAAATACGAATAGGAGATATTTTTGGAGGAATTATAAAGTAGACATTACTTCAAGGTTGAAGGTAATTCTCTGAAGGTGTATAATCATGATTAATTCGTTATACCAGTATTACACTCAACATTGTCCATATCTAAGGTTTAAATGTTACGGATTAACCGAATTTGATTCTACCACAATCATCATGCATGCGTGTCTCATTTTACAGAGATATTTTATTATTATGTAGCATTTGAAGTTATCACAGCGGTATATATGAAGAATACTATGGTATCTTCTGGGATATGACTTCAAGCAGACCGTTTAAAGTCAACCGACGTTTCGGAGAAATATATCGCCTCAATCTTCAGGATCAAAGAATAAGCCGAGAAATATATAAGTATTACTTAGCTTATCACCTACTTTCACATTATCTTGCTCGGCTTATTCTTCGGCCCTGAAGATAGAGGCAATATTTTCCTCCGTATCGTCGGTTGAACTTCAACGGGCTATATGGCGTCATATCCCAGAAGATACTACATTTCAGATTTTATTTCTTTTTATTTTGCGATTATTTGTAAGCGTTAAGATCGATCAGGGTCCTCTTCTGACCTCAATCTATGTTTTCCCCTCAGGGCGAGAGACCAAGTTGCATACCCATATAAAACAACAGTTGCAACATGGCTATCAATGTCAGTTCAGGGTGTAGCCACTGACAAAGGGCAAAACTTTGGAAGTAAGTACAGAAGCAATTCCCTGAAGGAAGTTGTTGTTACATGAAGTTCTTTCTTTTAAAAGTCCCTAGACACTTTTTCGCCACTTATTTGGCCACATGCCATATTTTCTTTCTTTTAAGTCTAGAAAGTGTAGTACCGCTGCGGAAGCTCAGAATGTCTCATTCGAGTAGGCTTTCACTTATTACTGTAAATGCCCAATCTTGAACAGACCCTTGTACAAATAATGTAGAAAGAAGGGAATGGATATTGTTTTGCACAAAGACACTTTAATAGTTACGGGTGAAAATTGGACGTAGTGGGAAGGAAACTGTCATTATCATTAAATTTATTATGAGAGCTTAAATAAATCTTGTTCAATTTAATCTCTTGAGTCAGGGTGATCCAGAAATTATGAGTTCCCTAATACCTTTAAAACCAGTTGTCTTATACCAAAGCCTTCTGCTGTAAATTAAATTTTCAGACTGCATGGGATACACAAGGCGTGTGTATGCAACTCACGAAACACAATAGTAACAAGAAGAGTACAATGCTCGGGCACTGACTATGAATACCCTTGTTATTGAAGTATGCCTACTGTTTATGTGTATGGCATTATCAGATAATCGTTTACAGATTTCAGACATAAAATAAAAAGGTGGCCCAATAAATTAAATATCGGTGCAAGGAAATTCCACATATTTTTTGTAAAATATCAACTTCAATCTTGTTTTCTTTCTAAATGATATAGAATATAGCTCAGCAGGCAGCTCTTGGTTCCTAATTATAAAATTATACCTATGCCTAACTACAAAATTAGGCAAAGTTTCCCGCCCAAGTAGTTTCCAATGCCTCCGGTAGATGGGGAACTATCGGATACCACTGCCAGCCTCGCTGGTTAAACGGGGCTGATAGCGAGCACCACTATCGGCAGGTAGAATATCAAAAGGGGACGTACAATAGACTATTAGTCGCGGTGCATGGAGAAACCCACCCCCTCCAATAATAATAATAATATGCCTAACTATTGAGAACATATATCCAATGTGTAAGGGGGCTCTTTCTGTGGAGGATAAAGAGGTTGGGAATAAAGTTGACCACTTATCTCCAACTAATGCAGAGGTCAAGAGTGGTGGAGCTATACCTCCACTTCCTAATACGTCTTCATGATATGGTACTTAACTAATTGAACACAAGGACAACTTTGTCTACTGCTTCTCCTTTTCCCTCGGCACCCTTTTCTTGAACACACTAAAACACAAAATATTACTGATGAAGATTCTCTTTGCCTAACGGACCCTACACAGTAGACTCCCTTTTACTGCATTTTGCGTAAGGATGGGAAAAATCCAGTCTTCGAAATGTTGTGTTTCTCCTTAACTCTTTGTATTTGAAGTCAGACAAGGTATAACTGCAAAGAGAATCAGAATTACCCGATTTGGGACTTTGTTCATCGTCCGGTATACTAAAAAATCTAGAAGACACAACGTTTAGGAAACTGGATCATATGTGTTGGTTTCCATGGGTTTGATTTCTTGTCTAGATTTGTTGCATAAATTTTCTACATCTTTTTGTATCCAAGTTTCAGGTCTGTGCATGCTTTAACACAATTTTCATTGTACGTTTTTCCTTTCATCTCCTGTTGACAAAGCCTGGTCTCAGGTATTTACATAGTTGTAATTACACTGACATGCTTTGTCCAGTGTATGAGGTTATCTCTTTCTAAGGAATCCAACTGAGTAGGTGTCTCCCATCCACCCACTTGAGGATGGAAACAGATCCAGTTTCCGAAACGTTGTGTTATCTACTTTTCAGGACACCAGACGATGGACAAGACCACAAACCCAGTAATTCTGAGTGTTATGCCGGAATCAGCGTCATCAGCAGCGACTTGAAGCACAGAGCAAATGATGCTCGAGATGGTTCAAGTTCGTATAGCAACAGGCGTGACCAGAGTGGTATGAACGGCTGTTGTACTGCGATGTGGAAAGCAAATGGAAAAACTTCCACATTATCACTTTTCCTGGAGAGTCTCTTTCCAAAAACAGAGATACCATGCATGCGAGATGTTTCCTCTGGAGACAAAACAAACCGGAAGGGTGGATAGAAGTGACTAGAAGACGAGGAAGAAGAGGTAAGAAGATGCTGGATGACCTTGGGGACAGAAGAGGATATTTTTATTTGTAGGAGAAAGCTCTAGATCGCATCAAGTGGAGGAATTGTTTCGGAAGGGACTGTGAACCTGTCGTCTGACAGATTACTGATGAATGAATGAATGTACAATCATCAAAACACTTTAGAATCTACTATCTAAGAAAGTGTCAAAAGTAGAAACGAACCCAGAATCATGCTAATGATGAATTTGTTGGCTATGACTCCATCCAGCGAGATACATGTATATTCATGCATACAGAATGGAGGTAAGATGCTGAGTTTGAAAATGAATTATGGTAACTTTGTCGCTCTTTTAATGTATCCGCTCTAAAATTCCATTCAGTTTATCCTATTACAGTAGAGTATTACTATATGTATTGTTAATTTTAAAGTTCTTAAATTCTATTTCCTTTTGCATATAAATTGTATTTGTGCTCCCTATGATTTTTGGCGAAAAGAGCAATAAAAAGGGTAAAGCTATCCTTGTAACGGGCCATGGAGGCCCCATAGGGTTGTGAAACGTCCAGAGTCCTGCATTTTCTAGAGAATTGGCTCTCAAATGTCTGTGACTTCAACATTACGCGCAGGGTTTCCAACATGTAGTGTCATTTTAACAACTGTGGTTTAAAATGTCACTAAAACCTAAAATTATATTTAATGAAAGAACCGTCTGAACTTCTGTGTTTTATTTACGGTAATCGTTGAACTTTTAAATTGAAACAATTCAGAATTTAAAAAAAATGCTGGTTATAAAACGCATTAAGTTGAATTTGAGGAACATTCCGCAACGTTTTACTTTTATTACCAGAGAGTTTTTGGGTATCCCGATTACATCACTGATAACCGTAACACAGAAGCTAAAGTAACTTGCATAAAAATATAAACAGTGTTATTCTGAAATCATTTACAAGTATTCGGAAGTTATTTCTGTGCGTGGAATTTGCTATGTATAGGAATGGAGATAGAAACTGCTGTTCTGAACTCCAGATGTAACGCATTTCCCATCTGACTGCAGGACTGACGGTAATACGGCCAGTTCATGTACGAACGCGATGAAGATATAATCAGGAACTGAGAATGGGAAAGAATTTAAAGTGAGGGCTGTAGCTCATTTCAAGGCATTCTCCTGAAATTCTTTTGGAGCGGCAAAATGAAGCAGTGGTAGTCGCTTCAGTGTAGCTGATAGTCGACCACCTTTTTAATCTAACACCTGGTTACAAGTCACATGCTTTACCACTACAGTAACCTGCTCTGGCAAGATCAAAATTCAAAACCACATGCAATAAAGAATAATTCAGTATTGTGATAAGAAGACTCAACTCCAGGACTGTGGAATCAGAAGAGACGGCCTTTGCTAGGAAACGGCTGGTAAACACTTTCCCCGGAAACGAATACATGAACACAACCACAAAGAGATTGTAGGAGGCTCATCTCATATTGAATGGGAAGAATATCCTCTTTGTCAATCACATAAAATATATCGGTATAATCTTTGATACGAGGATTGCGTGGAGACCGCACATAAACTTAATTGAAGCCAAGACCTTCTGAACGTTCATTAGAATCTAGTCTGCATTCAAAAGCGTGCGATTAAGCACCAACATTAGAGTAAACCTCCATAAAGCAGTGATTAGATCAGTAATGCCTTATGCTTCCCCCTTCTGGGAAATAGCGGCAGACACCTCACTCATAAAACTGCGAAACAGGGTTCTCCGAACCATTGGAAATTTCCCAAGATGCACATCGGGCCACGATTTATACAAGACATCCAACCTTCCGTATGTACACTTGCGCAAGCACTAAGCAGAAGTCACACAAAATCATGAGAATGGACATGTTAGCAGCACAGAAAAAGACGAAGCCACACATAGAAAATATAAGTGGCTTAAATTCTGCGGCCGTCAAGCTTACGGTTATTCGAGTGACTAAGCTGCACTTGTAGCATAAGATAAGTAAGATAGGTATGGTCTGCTTGGAAAGCGTGGACTGACAGAGGACTTGTATGTAGCACACAAAGAAAATTTTTCAAGAACATGCTATTTGCGAGATAAATAAACTTGTCAAACGTGAAACATATTCTTAAGAAACAAATCCATCCTCTCGTCAGAGAAGATGTTAAATGAAACTTATGACCGTAAGGGTTCAGTTGCACAAAAATCTCTGTTCGTGAGCCTGAAGGGGTTTGGCGCCAAGACGAACTGATTGGCGGTAAACCGCCAGTCGTAAATCAACTGTGACTCTGACTATATTACTAAATTACGCAGGACACAGGCAGAAGTAATCCTGAACCATGTAAATCAAGATGTACGTGTTAATGGACAAGGAGAAGCCAAGCTTACGAAGTGTAAGAGGCTTGAACTTGGCAGCGGTCAGGCCTACGACCTTTTACCTAAGAGCAGTTTCACAGTAGTTGCATAAGTTAAGGCATAATATGATGCACGAGCCTGCATTGACAGGAAACCTCTGTATATCTTGTATAAATGTTACTCAATATAATGCAGTGACGTAGGCTACACAGAGTCCATAGTGACGTGGACGCCATGACAGCGCAGATATACTCGTCCTGAAACTTGGGTGCAACAAACGTAGCCCCTAGACAGAAAGATCGATCACTCCTTCGTCGGAAAGGGGGCCCTGTTTCAAAACACGTACATTTCCAGGAGATGATAAAAATCCTGGTCATGAAACTCGAGGAGAATGTGGCCAGGAATGACCGTGCTGTCGAAGACCAACAGCAATTTAACCGACCCACCGGCTGTGTTCAATAAATCCAATCACCTATCCAAAGGCTGTGTCTAGTCATTGAACATGTGACAGTATCTTTGTAAACCCAACTATAGTTGGGTTTTCATATTATTTATTGTAAATATTTCTCATATCTTTGACGCTTGTGCCGAAATATATTCACAGGAAAAAGGGCATGAGGCTAATCTGCGTTCTAATGTTGTTCCCTAATGCAGTGCAACCTATACACTTCGAGTACCTAAGCAATTGTTTGTTCGACCTATCGAATTTTTTAAGATTACTCGATTTAAGACAAAAAAATCTAATTTCTGATTAAAATTATTTATTTAAAAGATTTGCACATGCATTTTACATCAGATACCACGACCGAAACACGCGAACATTCGACTACCCGCCAGATTTGGGGCAAGCGGTAACCAGGTTACAACTTTCACCGCCAGAGCAACGAGACTAAGAACAACTGAAAGTTATGTAAGGTACATAGCACTGCTATAATCGACGTCGACTGTGTTAGATCAGTACACAAACAATTCCGTATTATATTTCATCCAACTGGCCAACTGTTGATTTCAGTCCATACGTGAATCGAGGCATCAACTTCAATTTCGCAGCCATTGAAGGGAAAACGGTTAGGATATAGGAGACAAGATAATCGAGGAAGTTCTAAGATGACTACGTTGTTTTCAACTTTCCGTTATTTAAATCTTGAGCCAAGGGCTATCACTTCCGGAAGAATGTAAAGAAGATAAAAGTGGAGGAATGGGATGGACGGAAAGCTCTTATTCAGTAGGACACCGCTTACATCCTTCTATGTTTATGTGTGTTACATGCACGTAGTAAACTGTGATAAACTTCGAGCATCACGTCCTCACATTTCATAATCAATCATAATATTGTCTTGCTCGACCTGCACCTTACGCTTATCCTTCATTCTTTCCTTATGGAAAGCTTATATATGGAGCCTGTACGCCCCACCATAACGTTACGAAATTCTAAGGCACTTCTCTCCACTTCATGTCAAAAAATGTAAATATTATATCATATATATGTATATATATTTAAAAACTTTACACATACGAGTATAAATTATTTTTTCCAGAAATTTCCTTAAAATGTCTGTGGTCTAGTGGTTAGAGTTCCTGGCTACAGATCAAGAGGTCCCGGGTTCGATTCCCGGCTCTACCAGATTTTCTGAGAAGAATTGGGTCTGGAACGGGGTGCACTCAGCCCTATGAGGATAATTGAGGATCTATTTCAAGGATATAGCTGATCCGGTCTAGAAAACCGAAATTAACGGACGTGGGGATTTGTTGCGCTGACCACGCGACACCCTCTATCCGCTAAAGTTGGCACTAACTTCGCCGGCAAAAGACGGTCGCTCGGTCGGTATATTTCTCTTGCGGACTAAAACCACGGAGTTTGTTATTTTTTGTTTTTCTATACAAATTTTACTGCTTTAATAAGTTGTGATTGACGAGGTTGCACTGTACTGCGAAATAACATCACAAAGCGATCGTCCCATAACCAAGGCTGTCGTATTCGAAAAATTTACCAGTTTAAAATGCGGCTTCGGTTTATGAAAATTTAATAAAGTAGGAAAGCGGCCTCCGTAGTCTAGGGGTAACGTTCCCACCTCATGACTCAAGGTACGCGGGTTCGAACCTGGCGGTGGAATTTTTAAGGGCGAAAAATTCATGGAACAAGTCCTCCGGGAGGGACTTTAAGCCGTGGGTCCCGTGTCGTAGATTTACGGCACGTAAAAGGTCCTCATGTCTCTAGGAGACCTCTGAGCAAAATTTGGCAACAATTTCCCGACCAAGTAGTTTCCAATGCCTCTGGTAGATGGGGGAAATACCGACGGCCGACCTCATTGGCTGAACGGGGCTGATTGCACGCACCAGTACCGGTAGGGTATGGCGACAGTAGAAATTAAAGTGGGACGCACAATGTACCAATAACTGGTCTAAGTGCATGGGGAAACCCACTCCCTCCAATAATAATAATAATAAAGTAGGATATTAGGTCGTGGCCTCGATTCTCTTGCACCAGGATTGGCTCCAGTGGCTGTCTTGTGTCACAACGATAATGAACCTTTGGGTTCCTGAGTGTGTGGGGAATTTATCGAGTAGATGAGTGACTGCAAACTACTAGCTCCTGAATAGTCACTGTATCGCTTAGATATGTTAGTGATTTACATTACAGCATACGGAATTTATGTCGCTACTCAGATACGTGGCTCTGTTCACTGCTTGCTTCATTCCTGCTTTTTTCAGTTTGATCAAAAAAGCTATTTATAATTGGAGTACAGGAGGTTTTCACAGCGGTGGTTATGGAGTGTTCTATTTTGGGGGATATAATGCCGTATAATCAGTTAATAATCAATTGACGTTATATTTCAGGAGATAGAAAACTTCTATTTTATATTGTCCAAGTTTTAAACGATTAAAAGTTTACATCTCCATTGTCATGAAACCCGTCACATTTAACAATCCATGTGATGTATGTCACTCGCTCTCTGTCCTGCTGAGCTTTTCAATCCGAATACAAATACTGTTTTTGCATTTCAATTTGAACATTAATATTTTAGCAGCATACTGAATTTTTATACCCTGGGAAAATTATTTTGAACGCGAATTTCCACCGGAAATTACAACCACTCTGAAGTATGATCTATGTAAGAGAATTCCATGAACTAGATACAAAACTGCCGGTCACGGTAGCTGAGGGGTCTAAGGCATGAACTGTCTTCTCTCGCTCGGAAGCGGGACCGTGGGTTCGAATCCCACTCAGGGCAAGGATGTTTAGTGTTTGTGTGTATGTCTTTCTGTGTTTGTGTACAGGTAGAGGCCTTGCGACGAGCTGATCACACTCCCAAGGAGTCCTACAGGATGTCTAAGATCTAGAAAAACCGAAGTGAATGGAGAAGTTCATGGAGGGAGACCAAGGCCCAAATTGGGGCTGTAGGGCCAAGTGAAAAAAAATACAACACTACTTCCATATATTTTCAGAAAGCACATTCGTTTCCCAGACATGTATAAGTTCAAATTATGTTATTATGAGTAACCCGAATGATTTGTTTTTAACTAGATTTGTTCTGTCGTATTTCTTTTTTCGAGAAGCTCATGCTATATAATAACATATCACTGAACCACGGTGAAAATGACAGGCCTGCACCGGCTTTCGGGTTCAGACTAGTTTCAGTTCAACAACTATAACAAAAGAAAGAGGTTACTCCGAGGTCAGAGATTTCATTATCCATTCTGATAAGCATGTTCATGGTTTCGCGCTTGCGGACACGAGCGTTAATATCGTCAACAGAAACATCGGCCTACAGTTAGAAATTTTATGTTTTAATGATTAACATAGCATTCAATTCCACAATGAGGAATTTCTAAAGTGTGCTTTTCAACAAATAATTTTACAGTGACCAAGCCAAAGGCTGCGATAAGACCATACGGGGAAGATGAGACATTAATTCAAAATTTTACCCCTACACCTTGAAGGAAAGAGGCCTTTAGAAGGTCTAGGAATAAAATGGATTGTAATACCGTAAAAGTAAAAAGTAAAGCTATCCCTCTAACAGGCCATGAAGGCCCATAGGGTTGTGAGACGTTAAGGGTCCCACATTATCTAGACAATCGGCTCAGAGATGGCGGTAAGGTTGTCAGCCTTACGCGCCGGCCGAGCTTCACTCCCCAAGAAAATCATTTAATTAATTCCTGGTACTCATTTCTGTTAATGGATCAAACTAATATAGAATAGGAGCGCGTCAACTTAATTCAGTTGGTACAGAATATTAACCAGTGACTGGCTCTTGTGAAGACAGCAATAAATCTTCGGGTTTCTATTCATGGCACTGAATTCCTTTACAAATTGTCCGAGAGTCTTATTCCCAAGGATGGCTTCGCTCCTTAGAGACAAATATCGATTCCTTCTCGACACTGTGCCCAACGTAAACCTTATACAGCATCGATGAGAAATGATCAATTAACTGTGAGAGTGGAGCGCTTGATAGGGTTGGAAATAACTAGACATGGTCTATTTATCCATAAATTTGCGCTGAGGAAGTTGAATCAAGCGGTGACGTCTCTGATACTGCGTGGGATGTTCCGTTTCGAATTTCAACTGGGATATCTAATAATTTAAACAGGAATTTCTAACGATTTTCCTTAAGCATGCAAGAGAATAACGACGTAGTATTTTTAAACATGTCATAAACCCTTCCCCAGTGCTTTCGAAATCACTAAACTAAATCGTAACCTGTCACAGTAGCCGAGCGGTCTAAAGGCATACAATTTCTTCTCTCGCTCGGGAGCCGGGATTTTGGGTTCGAATCCAACTCAGGGCATGGAAGTTTAGCTTTTGTGTGTGTGTGTTTGTGTACAGGTAGAGGCCTTGCGACGAGCTGATCACCCGCCCAAGGAGTCCTACCGAATGTCTAACATTTACTAAACCAACGTGAAACGGAGACTTTCACGATGGTAGGCCAAGGCCCAAATTGGGATTGTAGCTCCAAAGGGAAAAAAAAACCGTTTTCGCAAATCATATGATGATAAGAAAAGGTGCAAAGATATTGCATACACTTTCTCATATACGACTGACGTTGACTACGTTAGGTTGCAAACGAAATCAGGTGGTGCCTGACAGACGGCTGCTGCTTGCTGAATACAGAACAACAATGGATTCGGTCTGACTGATAAAGCTTTTTTCGAAGAAATTATATTTTTCGTTAAGACCCCACGTGCGCGTAAGGTTATTTTCCATTACTTTCC
Source organism: Cryptotermes secundus (assembly GCF_002891405.2). Lineage (NCBI taxonomy): Eukaryota > Metazoa > Arthropoda > Insecta > Blattodea > Kalotermitidae > Cryptotermes > Cryptotermes secundus. The sequence continues at coordinate 2,141,452 of NW_019725416.1, read as the reverse complement.
GTTGCTTTGCTTAATTTTACCAATATTTACCAATATATATCATCTTTGTTTATTTATTTAAGGAGTAAAGTGTCCTTAAATTGTCGAAATTTAATGAAAATCGTTACAGCCGTTTTGAATAAAATCGCAATTCTGTCCTTTGGGGCCCATCCGAAAAATGCTTGTTTTTGGAGCTGCAATGTTCATATTTACTGGACGCCACCTTACAAACAAAAACAAACTCCTTGGACTGTAGTCCGCAAGCTAACTATACCGACCGAGTGACCGCCGCTTGTCGGGGAAGTTAGTGCCAACTTTAGTGGATAGAGGGTGTCACGTGGTCAGCGCAACGGATCCCCACGGCCGTTAATCTCAGTTCTCTAGACCGGAGCCGCTATTTACTTGAAATAACTCATCAGTTATTCTCACGAGGCTGAGTGAACCGCGTTTCAGACCCACTACTTCCCAGAAAATCTTGTAGCGCTAGGAATCGAAACCGGACCTCCGGATCTATAGCCAGGAACTCTCACCACTAGACCACAGAGGCGGTCAGCAAACAATACACTGAACTTACACAAGAATAGAATCACAAGCAAAGTTGCAAGCATGTTACGTCGTCTCGAACATCCGCTGAAGCCCCATGTATCCTGACATATTCCACAGTTTTCTCCAGTCCGCTTCCTTTCCAATCCTCACAACTATTTCGACGTTAAACTTTTATAGTTGAATTATCATTACCAAAAAACCAACCAAAACGCGACTTAAAGTTGTTGCTTGTGAGTGTACGTTAAAAGCGAAACGGTCCACACAAATACAGCTTTCTTGCTTCTGTGCCTTATCCTGGCTCTGCTGCAACCTGACAGGCCCGTCTGTCTATACGTACATGTAGATACACTCGGCCACAAAATACATACACCTAACGTGAAAACTACGGCACCATTGAATTAAATAACGTGGAAAATCAAGTTGGACTAAGAACTGTTATTTTGTAGACCTCTAAATGTGGACTGAAACGCATATAGGCATGTCGCTTGTTCTTAAAAGGCTGAAAATTTTGGAACTGTACATAGCGGATTGCCTTTCCGTCTTTATATTTTCAACTAGCCTTTTTTTTGGCTTCCGGTGTAGGCTCAGTCCTTCCCGAACCCTTAATATTCCTGAAGCACGTGTAAAGAGCGGGTACCCCGTACAGATCTGTATTTTAATACTCTGTCTCACACCGAAGACCTTACAACACCAAAAAATTACCTAAGGACAGTCTGTCTCTGGATTTACGTATACTTACTTTACTTTACTTAATCCGTTCCTCTTATTTCTTACAGTGTCAAGGTTGTTTTCTTCATTTTGATCATTTTACAGACGGTAGGACTCCTTGGACGAATGATCAGCTCGTCGCAGGGCCTCTACCTAACACAGGAAAACACAAACACAGAATAAAGGCATACACCAAACATCCGTGCGTTGTGTGGGATTCGAACCCACAATCCCGGCTTTAGAGGGAGCGAAAACATTTCATGCCTTAGACCGTGCGGCTACCGTGACCGAATTTGAATATACAATCCTACAGATTCATCATAAATTTTATAATTTGTTGACTGATATTTTAGAATAAACAGGACAGGCCGTTCTACAGTTATCACCGAACGCTCGGATAAATGCATTATAAGTATATAGCATAAAGTGTAATTTGTTATACTTTACAGACAACTTCAAATGTGCACGGCTTCTTACTGATGCCAAGGTCTTCTGGAGTTTTATTTCGAAAAGATCCATATGGAGGTGGTCAAATATCTCATCATTTTGTTCAACGTATGTGAAAGATAGAGTGTCGTTCAGTTATGGGCAGCAAGGAACTGTCATGTATCGGTTAAGCGACTTTCGGCAGAAACTGGACAGGCAAGTAGTCGAGTATTTCAGACATTCATTTCCACACTCCATTTCCTGCTACACAGATTCACTGATATCAGCCTTACTTGTTTCTTGATATAGTTTCTAAGCTCCTGTCACACGGTAGCGCTGTTTCCTTTTCAAAGTGTCACTTGCTTTCTCGCTTTTGTTCCTCACATTTCTCTTCATTTGTACTACTTCTCTTGTTTCCCTTTCACTTCATCTTCTTCTGTTTCATTCTATTGTTTTTATTTTTGCATATTTTATTAATTTTTCTGTTACATTTGGCGCATCCATCACTATCATCCCCAGAGCTATTATAGCTCATTTTTGCTTGCTCTGTAATATAATTTTCGATTAAAACAAAACGTTAAGCATTATATTCTTAACAACTATTTATGGCAGAGAGATAAGGAAAAAATAGATAGGCGAAGGTGGAAACAAGATAACTTCAATAAAAGAAGGTAAAAAGGTAAAACTATCCCTGTAAGAGGCCGTGGAGGCCAATAGAATTGTGAGACGTCGAGTCTCCCACATTTTCTAGACAATCGACTCACATATGACGGTGAGGTCAGACTTAAGCGCCGCCAGCCCTTTACCCCCAGAAAGATTCCTGGTACTCATTTCTGTTAGAGGCTGAGTCGACCCCATGGCCATGATACGGCTGGAATGATTAGGTCAATTGAAAAATTCAATGACCTCATCAGGAATCGAACCCGTGACCTTCCAGCTGACGGCCTCAACCAACTACGCTACTATGTGCCCCCAATAAAAGACGTATGAAGTTATTTTTGTCTGATATGACTGCATTTGTCGATTTGGCATCGAATCAGGTTTCGTGAATATCTGTACGCTATTCATCATATGGAGTACAGTTCTATTGGGAGTGTGTAATTCATAGACTTGTTATAAATACGTGAAGACTACTGAGGATAGAGTGAATAGAGTAGTGTGTAGGGTTCGTAAATTGTGTAAACCCGCAACAGAGTTATAATTAATTGTAGCTACGACTTGTAGGTTGTTGAATAAACCCATTAGCAATCCGAACGGCGTCTTCAGTGGTAAAACACGTTACAATACGAATTCGAAAAAAGAACATGCGCTGTTCTGTGTCCTGTGTGTACAAGGCTGTGAATAATGGAACACTGCGTCTCTGATTATGTTCACAATGTTCGACTAAAGCAATGCAAGAGAACATGACCTTTTTCCGCCTCGCACTGCGTACCTTGCACCGAAATTTCAGTTACCAAGAATTATGAATTTCAGGAAATAAGTAAATATGAATAAAGTTTCATAATGTAGGGAGAGAATGGACAAGAAGCCGGAAATTGGAATGTGATCAGAAAGCCTCAATTAAATCTTTGTTGCTATAAATCCCTTGTGGATTTTTTCAGACCTTTAACGACATTTATTTCTAACTTTGCCCGAAATATATGAGGAATATATTGTTCAGTAAGCCGGTCACGATAGCCGAGCCGTCTAAAGGGGTCCATACACGTACGAGTCTGGCTCGGGTTCCAATGAGCCAAACTCGTCCGTGTGTGGGTCGCAGAGTTGGGAGTAATCTCATGCGTTTGTGATGAAATTAATATCCGAGCCCTGCTCCCAGTCAAGCTCGCCGAGCCCGGACTCGCGAGCCAAATTCGTGCGTGTATGGGCCCCTTAAGGCATGTACTGTCTTCGCTCGCTCGGAAGCCGGGATCGTGAGTTCGAATACCACACAAAAGATTAATGTTTAGTATGTGTATGTGTTTATTCTGTGTTTGTGTTGTCCTGTGTTTAGGTAGAGGCCTTGCGACGAGCTGATCAGTCATCCAAGGAATCCTACAGTCTCTAAAATGATCATGAAACCGAAAAATCAGAGGCCAGGGCACAAGGGGCTGTAGAGCCAGTCAAAAAATAATATTACTTAACAAGCTCAGCCTACTGTAAGTTTGTTTGGCCTACTCTTCGACGCTGAATATGGAAGGGATATTTTCCTCCGAAATGTCAGGCTCTCCGAACTACATGCGTTACAACCCCAGAAGACGCCGCTGTAAGAGCCTCAACCTAACTCTTCCATCTTCTTGCCATAAGCTGTTTGTACGCCCTCTCCTTCCCTATCGGAAGAAACTCCGAACGGAAACGATTATTTACTCTGAAAACAGGTCGCGCCATAGCTCAAGCGGTTAGTCGCTGACTTCCCACCGCGGCGGTCCGGGTTCGATCCAGAGTCTGATCAAGTGGGATTTGTGGTGGACAAAGTGGCGCTGGGGCGGGTTTCCTTCGAGTACTTCAATTTCCCTTATCAATCTTCATTCCACCAAATTCTCTATCATCATAATCACCCGGGGCAGGTACAATAGGCCAATCAGTGGCCGCCGTGCCGAGTGGACTCAGCTGGATTCCACGCCCCATTAAGCGAATTAAAAAAATTAATTAAATGGATCGATAAATGGTGGTAATATTTTTCTTGGGTTGGTACACCGTGTGGTTTTGGGCAACGTTGCAAACGTTTAGAGGTACGCGGTGCCTCCATCTTCAGGCAGCATGTAGCTCTGAAACGTCTGCAAAATCACCCACAACCACACGGTGCAGAACCCAAGAACAGATGTAACACGAATACTTAACGATCATGAAAGCTTAAAACCGATATTTTTTCCCAGTTTCAGTCTCACAGCATATGTATAGTTCTAAGATAATTATACGGCTTCTACATTAAAATATGTTTCAGCCACTATTTCTGGCCATCATCAGGTAGTGCTTATGCAGTCCCTCTCAACACTGCTATCCCCTCTCCATCGGTCAATGTTTACAATTGCGGGAAGATCGTATAGCTGTTTGCAATGCACGTCTTTAGCTATAGACTTAAATAATTACTGTAGGTTATATAATATTCGCCATTATTTCCCGAAGGCTATCCGTTATTCGCAATGCAATCGTATCTCAATTTTGCATCAGCCTCAAATTTGTTTTTATATAGCTACTTTGGTTTCAATTAAAATAAATAGGAGAACCTGAACTAGTTATTCTTATTATTATTATAAATTTGTTACTTTTATTTATTTTATTTAATTTAGATATTCACTCCTGGGTCCTGTGTAATGATCGCTTCCTTGATTATCACGGTAGCACCAGGTTTTCTTAGGGCACATGTATTCTCACTTCGCGCATACGCGTGCTCTCGTCTTTTCATGTTGTGTTCATAGAGCGTGCTTGTGTAGTACTACAGAGTACAATCTTCCCTCAATTGCAAACTTTAGCTAATGGAAGGGGGATATCATGAAATTGATTTGACTGTATGAATACTGCCTGATGATAATCCAGAAATCGTAGACGAAATATGTAGTAGGGCAGAAACCGTATACTATTCTTAGAATTATACATGTATTGTGAGACTAAAACTTAATAAAATATTCTATACACAATATGACGCTAAAACAAAATATTAATATTAAAATCACCAATTTATCGATAATATGAATTTCATAATGGATCCGTTAAAGGTGAAGTCGTTCGTATTTTTACTTAATTAAACACCACGCCATGAAAACATATGGACGAGAGGTGGGTGTATAGCTCAAAATCCTTTACCTCGGCCCGTGGTGAAAATAAAAATGTGTAGATTTTGGCTTACAGTCTTCCGATGCAATGTACCACAACTTCGAAAAGAAATTTTGCTCATCATTAAAGCTCTAAATAACGCATAAACACTTTCATTCTTTTTCAGAAATGTCACGGGGTAGACGAGGAGCTGATATGTCTGTTCCTCCACAAAGCTTCAACTTGTTCCACGTTTCAGAGCCGCGCCTATTGTCACACAACTGACAGTTAATCAATGGCGTAAAGTCCTTTGCAGAGGATCAAAGTGCTGTGTCTGTTCAGAAGTTTTCTTTTATCGTATGACTCTAGCCCTGAGGGAAATACATGGAGTGATGATGAGAAGTAGTATCCTCTGGAATATCACGTCGTGTATGGTGATAGAAGTTTACCGATATTTCGGAGGAACAAACAAACTTCATCTTCAGAGTCGAAGAAAAAGCCAAGGAAGTAATAAACTAGTACAAATATTATGTTTCTGGACATTAACCATCACTCTGTTTTTATCTAAAACACTGTCTTGTTTATATTTCAAAACACAACGTTTCGGAGATTGAAATCTGTCTCCGTCTTCAGGCAAACCCTACTCAGTTGGGCCCAGTTGATAGAGCTAGTCCCTATTTCCGGACAACTACATAAACACGAGATACGGTATACAAACCAAGCACAGCACAAACCACCTGCGAGAGTTAAGACAAACATTAAAATATTAAAGAACTGCACACCCAGACATCCATGCCTCTAGTGGGATTCAAACCCACAGCCCCCTCTGTTTGAGCGGCGAAGACAGTTAATGCCTTACACCGCGCGGCCACAGTGATCGGCCTAAATAATCTATAAATATCATATCACACTAACCTTACCGAAGGCCGCGCCATGGCTCAAGCGGTTAGTCACTGGCTTCCCACCGCGGCGGCCCTGGTTCGAGCTCGGGTCTGGTCAAGTGAGATTTGTGGTGGACAAAGTGGTGCTGGGGCAGGTTTTCTCCGGGTACTTCGGTTCCTCTGCCAATGTTCATTCCACCAATTGCTCCACAATCATCCTCACCTATCATCTGGGGCTGGTACAATAGGCCAGAAGTGTCCGCAGTACAAGGGACTTAGTCCCACCCCACTAGCAATAAAAAAAACTTTGCCGAAACAAACAACCTAAACTAACGTGACCTAATCAGATTCACAGAGCACTCACCGAAACCTGCATCAACTAATCCAATTATCATGCAACACAAATAGAAATTTAGCTTCATAAGAGGACGAGCAAATGTGCGCAAATAAAATCGAGGGTGAGATATCATACCAAGGAGGACGTGATCGAAACAGACGCCTCGGAATATAGAAATCGTTGGCCGAATACCTTATGAAATACGACGGCGATACCAGGAATATAATTATAAAATCAGTTTGAAGACATTTGTATGGACAGAAAAGAAATCGACTGTTGTTCGGTTGATCATAATTAGTGGCTGAATGCCGATCGATAATGAAATCCGTTTGACCTCTAAAGCCGATTTCGAGACAATTACATTTAGCCTACGAGCACTAGTAAGCGCACCGTTTCTGTTGCAATTTATTTTTATAATTTAATCAAAATCATTGTAGCATTTTTGTCGAGAAAATCACCATAATATGTTTGGGGGCCCAACTGAAAGTTACCTGATTTGATCAACGCGTTGCAAGAAAACATCTCTGTAAACATGTTCCAACACTCATCAATAGATGAGGATGTGTTTTCTATGTCATCCGCGCCGAACAGCGGAGTTTATGCAACCCTTTTCTAAGCAACGGCCATGTAAACACATTTCCGCGTAAACAGTGACGTCAGCAACAATATAGATGGTGTTTTCCGTGGGGTCTGTGCAGAGTGCTTATAAGATAAGTGAATGCAGTGACAGAGTTATTTCAAGAGCAGCTACGAGTTAGTCGTAAGCTGGAGGAGTGAGTCCAGAAGAATTTTTAGTTTCGAGGTTCCAGAGTGATTGAAGCCGAAATAGCAAGAACACTTCGTAGTGATCTGAAGTGATAGTTTCTGTGTTGAGATCCGTTGCCAGGAGAAGACTAGTGAAGACGGACAATCCTAGTGTGCTTGCAACAGTGAACTGAAAATTGTGTAAGCCAGCGATAGCGCTGTATTTAAGTGTGATTAAGAGAACTTGTAACCAAGGTGTTAATAAATCCAATCAAACCAACTAAGACCCGTTATTTTCGTCACGCGTACCATCCTGTACGTGACGGAATGTGCAGGTACATGAACAGAGTGACAGATAAACAGATGGCATATTAAAACTACTTCTTCATAGTCGAGTGTGGGGGGGGGGGTTTAAACATGTAAATTCGAAAAAATCTCAAAATCTATATTTTTTACCTCCGCCATATTTTTTTATTTCTATTACGTATGTAAGTAAATTAACAATGAACGCCTATGTCCAAACCGAATTCGGCATCAAAATAAGCCCCACGAACATCATGTAATATACATTATATTACAAGGACAGCGCTGAATTATACCGTCACTCGCACATGCGTCTACTCAACATGAGAACTATAACAATCAAAATGATCTAGGGCCAAGAATCTGTCGAAGTTGATTCTAAAGTTCACAGATTAAAATCAATAAGAGTACGTTACCATTTGACAGGTTAATCAAGTAATGATTGACAGACTGCGTCCACTGCATATTAATAAGTCCTGGAAACTTACAGGCCCACTGCCCACACTGCCGTATTCACGCAGTTAATACGTATTTAGGCCGGTCACTGTAGCCGAGCGGTCTGAGGCATGTACTGTCTTCGCTCGCTTGGAAACCGGGATCGTGGGTTCGGATCTGTTTTCTGTGAGGTACGAACTGAATTCTTATATATTATTCTTATACACTGCCGGTCACGGTAGCCGAGCGGTATAAGGCATGTACTCTCTTCGCTCGCTCGGAAGCAGGGATCGTGGGTTCGAATCCCACTCAGGGTATGGATGTCTGTGTGCGTTTTTCTGTGTTTGTCTACAGGTAGAGGCCTTGCGACGAGCTGATCACTCGCCCAAGGAGTCATACCGAATGTGTAAGATCGAGAAAAACCGAAGTGAACGGAGTTCATAGAGGTAGGCCTAGGCCCACTGGGGCTGTAGTGCCAAGGAAAAAAAAATACGTATTTAGATTTTTTGCGCTGGTTTACGAAACAAAAATAACAATATAGGTCGATGATAATGTCTGTATTTTACACGTCTGGATCACTCTAATAGCATTTGAGAGAACTAGATACTGTTAAGTAATATTCATGCATTCGTCTGGAGGAAGGCAACCGAATATCCAAAGGAGGATGAGTCTAGATAGTCATCATGATAGACACGTCTATCATGATGAACAGAGAATAGCATATCTACATTTTCAGACAAACGAAACAGACATCGCTTTCTCTATGCATCCTAACTCGCTTTGCCTGCCTCGCTGTCACTCTGCATTACACCGGTGTGCCGAATTTAGCCGCTTTTCAGGCATTGCGTATCACAGAGGCAGACCTGACAACATGAGGCGGTAGCCGCGTGATCAGCACTAATATCGTCATGTGTTTATTTGGTGCTCATCTCGCACATGTTCTAAGTTTGTTTCTGATAGCCTGGTGAATACGTAGTGCCTGCACACTGCAACACATTAGATGTCCTCGTAATATCTGTGAGTGCAGTATTAATTCCCGACAATAGAGATCCTGAAGGAGTCGGGATAACTCAGTCTGTATAACGACTGTGTACGGACTGGACGACAGAGGTGTCGGTGTTCGAGTCCCTTTAGAGTCACGAATTATCTTTCTCCAGGTCTTCCAGACCGGCTCTGGGGTCCACCCAAACTTGTATCCAGTAGGTACCGGGGTCTCTTTCCCCGGGGATAAAGCTACTGGGGAGTGAAGCTAACCACTCATCTTCAACTAGTGCCGAGGTCAAGAAAATGTTGATCTATACATCCACTTCCTCATACGCCTTCATGACGCAGTGCTTAATTAGACAAGCACAGGCACAACTTTCCACAGGCCCTGAAACTTGAGGCGATGACATGACAAATATTGTTCGCATTATCACGTTATATCTCTTCTTGCTTAAATAATTCAGACAATAACTTGTTGGGAGTTGGTATATTACTCATAGGATAGATTCCGTTCCAAATTGTTGGCGTGGGCTTTTGTATGATCTGTAGCTAGTTCGTGCGTTTACTTATGCAGCTCTTTGAGTGGGGCCTCTTGTCTCTTTGATTGCTACCACGCCCCCTTTGATTGCATGTCAGGTGTAGGAGATGTTGACGCCAACCTCAAAACCGTGTCGAGGGTCAACTACGAAATTTACACATTTTTCAATACAGATGAAGCCTTTGTGTTCAGAATAGTAAACGGCTTGGTACGAACTTTCTTTAAAATGCAACGAAAAAGTAGATTGTCTCACTATAAAGTAAAAAGTTTTGAAATTATACTAGTTCAAATAACTCCATTTGTATTGCAATATATTAGAGCGTAAATCCAGATGGTTCAAATAAAACAACCAGGTACGTATTTATTAATTTTGTTGTTTTTTCTGTAAAAAATTAAACAAAAATTTAAAATTAAAAATTCTAAATTCGAATAGTGGTGGGTGGAGCCCAGTTGGGTCCACTTGGCACGGCGGCCACTGATTGGCCTATTGTACCCGCCACAGCTGATTATGTTGGAGAAATTGGTGGAATGAAGATTGGCAGGGGAAACCGAAATACTCGGAGTAAATCTACCCCAGCGCCACTTTGTCCACCACAAATCCCACTTGACCAGACCTGGGTTTTAACCCGGGCCGCTGTGGTGGGAAGCCAGCAACTAACCGCTTGAGCTATTGCGCGGCCTCTAAAGCAAACACTAACTCAGAACTGTCTGTGTAAGAGACATGCTGAGCCGTCAGGCTTCTTAATGAATGAAGGAGTAGCATATTCTTTCTTTATTAACATGTTCCAAGTCACAAAGATATAGAATTCAGAAATTTCTCTATTAGTGTATGCAGATGGATATCCGACTAACCAGGCAAACTATTCTACATACCAGCAGTAGGAAAATACGGCCGTTGACGTTTTCATATATTCATAAAACAAGAACTTTCAATTAATTTTAACTGATTTTTTTTTCACTGGCTGTACAGTCCCCTTGGGCTCTGGCCTCTGATTTCTGAATTTCATTGATCATTTTACAGAGGGTAGGGCTCCTTGGACGAGCGATGAGCTCGTCACAAGGCTTCTACCGAAACATAGCACAACCGCAAATACAGAATAAACACATACACATATCAAACATCCATGCCTTATGTGGACTCGAAACCACGATCCCGGTTTCCGTACCAGAGAAGACCGCTCGGCTACCGTGATCGGCAATTTTAACTGATATCAATTATTTTTAACGATGAAACTTATACTATTTACATTTGTGTTTTAATATAATCTCGATTTCTACTGGTAGAAAGTCCTTCAAGACAATCAATATGTTTCGTATATGTACAGTGTTTCCCTCCTGATGATGGCCAATAGTGGCCGAAACATGTTTTATTTTGTTACTATAGGATTCTGACGATGGTGTATAACACACTGATATATTGGGTTTTTGGACTTCATCCATCGTCCTGGTTTTTAAGATAACTAATAGAAACACGACGTTTCGGAAACTGGATCTTTTTCCGTCCTCAGGTGAAGGAAAACACCTATTAATAGGTGTTTTCCTTCACCTTCATTTTATATAAATTTATTGCAATTGAAAGACCTCCTTACTTTTTCGTCTCCGTAACTGTTTATGCGTAATTACTTATTTCCACTTGTTTCACACGTCCACACTTCCGTTCACGTAAGCTCTGAAAGTTATTTAATGACTCACCTTCAATTGCACAGTTTGTAGTGTATGAGTATAGCTCTGAATGGTAACGGTTAATAACAAACTAGGAAAGATGTGGTATATTTTAAAGATAATATGGGGTACGCAAAACCGGCCCTGACACTGTGACCCTCTACTATCTATTGCGTGTCTGCCTGCAGTTAGTCTTCTAGCAGACCCACACTGCGAATGAATTGTGGTGCTTTATTAATGAGACGTCAACTAATTCTGGTTCCATAAAACAGGGTCCCAAGTGACGAAATCTTAAATTAGCCAATTCCTCAGTTACACAGAACACGTGAGCCCCTTTCATCTCAATTTCACAAGTGGGGATGTTATTTATAACTTTAAGTATTGTCACGAGCTTATAGCTCCGTGACTAATAACAACGGCCTTTGGGTTGGATGATTGGATTTACTGACATCTTCTTTTAAAATCTCTCTTAATCACAATCAGTTACAATGACTCACACGCAATCTTCAGCCGAACCCTCCTTCCTTGACCGTCGAGGACTCTCTCCATTCTCGTTCTACGACTGGCTTCTGATTTATGACTGGACTACATATATACTCTAGTGGCGGACCCTTAGAAAACGCATCTGTTTGCCAGGAATGAATATATGCGAACCACATAGAAGACACCTCTTCCTCTACTATTGTATTTACAGTGCGTTGCATAGCAACAGAAGTTATCCGATTGTCTACGTATTCATTGACGCTGGAATGTGTTTACCGAGTCTTTGCTCAGCAACGGGTCCACATGTCACAGTATTTTTATCCCTAAAACCGAAATTATTATTGTGCGACAAAATTTAATACCAGTTTACCATTTATAGTTACGTTAAACTGGGTCCTTAGTTCAGGAGATGTTATTTCAGATAGGCGGAGAGATAACTGATGTAATGAAAAAAGTAGGTGTTTTCAATTTGTTTATAAACGCACACAAACATGCGTCTAAATTCTTAACAATTTCATTCAACATAAAATATTTTAGAATTTAATGTTGGCATTTATTTTAATTCTCAGTAGTTTTATTTGATCTGTGTATAAAGCAAATTTCTTGAAAATTAAGCAGTGCAATTTTATCAAAATAATTTCAGAAGCTCTGAAGCTTATTCCTAGCATTAAAATGCATCTACAGCGATAACAAAGGAGTAATTGTGTTCAGGCTTCTGTCTGCTGTTGGTGGAGCCGGTCGATCCCCAAGGATGATGCCTATCAGCACGCTGTTGTGGAGGATGTGACCCAATTTCTCCGTTCTCCCTAGGAGGCTGGCATGCACAAGCTGACGACGAACCGTCATGGAGCAACCCCATTTTCTTTCCCTTACACCGGGAATCAAGGAACGCCCATTCACTGTGAAATAAATACCCCCCAACCACAGCAACCTGTCCTGCGCATACAAGATCTTTGTCGGGGGTCAATGGCCTTTCCTGGGCAACGTGGAACTAGGAGAAGCTTACATGCCCAGCAGACATCTTAGGAATCCGCCGAAAAAAAAGGCGATTAGACTAGTTTCACTTTGCGTCTTATATATCAATATATTTTCCAACTGACTCCTTCGGTGGACAGGGCATATAGCAAGAGTGGGGGAAAAGAGGAATACGTATAGGATATTGGTGGGAAAGCCAGAAGGAAAGAGACCACTAGGAAGAACAAGACGTAGTTGAGTAAACAATATTAAAATGGATCTTAGAAAAATAGGATAAAATGGTATGGATTAGATTGATCTTACTCAGGATAGGGACCAGTGAAGGACTCTTGTGAACACGGTAATGAACCTTCGGGTTCCACAGAATATTTGGAAGTTCTTGACTAACTGCATAATTGGCGGCTTCTCAAGAAGGGTTCAGCTCCATGAGTGAACTGACTCCTTCGCAACAGACGTAAACGTAACACACTCTTACACAAAATATTCATAACGCCGTAGAATTAGTTTTAAAATCAACATCGTTTACATTCAGTTTCCTCAATTAGCGGGACGCCTGAACATAATCTAAAATAATACATGGTATCATAATCCTCAACCCATTTTCTTAATTATCTTTATCCTTTTCATATTTTCATTTCTTTCCTCCATTTCTTTTCTTCCATTAGAGCAATGAATTTAGTTCAGATAAAGCAGTTTCAAAAGTACCGCTCTGAGTATGTGCATGGAAACCACTACGCGGTAGCGTAGTTGATTTTGAGGCTATGCTACAAACCGGAAGGTCGCGCGTTCAAGTCCCGATGAGGTCACTGTATTTTTTTCAACTGATCTAATCCTTCCAGCCGCACTATGGTCCTGGGGTCTACTCGGCCTCTAACAGAAATGGGTACCGGGAATTAAATAATTTTCCTGGGGAGTAAAGCGCGGCCGGCGCGTAAGGCTGACAACTTTACCGCCATCTTTGAGCCGATTGTCTAGATAGTGTGGGACCTTCAACGTCTCACAACCCTATGGGCCTTCAGTGCCTCTTACAGGGATAGCTTTACTTTTTACTTTATATATATACATAGATTCTTCGATAATTCTAAATTATTGAGGTTTCGATAATATTCGGAAATAGGACAAGACCCATTTTCAATTACCTCTTCAGCAACTGCACATAGAAACTGGTACTTACAAAGAAGTCAGGACAATCTGGTAAGTATATATTTGGTATACCAGATATAAGAAATACCGGACAAGTTTCTCTTCTACAAGTTCCTGATCGAAAAGACAAGCCCGAATAAGATATTGCTTGACACTTCAAAGAAATTTACTACAAATTGTGTATAGGATTATTCATCCGTGCCTGCAACCCAATCAACATATGCAGTCGATTCCGCGCCGACATGACTCATATTGTGAATCTACCAGGTAAAAACTGAAGATTAAACTTGTCGTTCCCAAGACATTCATCAATCAAGTATAAAATATTTCCTTCTGAGACTAGAACGTAGGAGAACAAGAGATGCTGAGATGGAGAGGGAAGGAAATTTGGCATGCCAAACAGACGGTCCACTTGTTACACTATTGGCTTTCCTCTCCGCGCATACATCCGCACCTGTCTGAAGCAAAGTTCTGTACACAAATACAAGGCTGGCTGTCTCCGAAGTAACACAGAGCCCCAGTCGGCTCTCCTTATACCACCTCTGCCTTGACCCAACAGAGAACATTGTCTCCAACAGTTCTTCCATTGTTGCATGTGCATATCCTTTGCCAAGGATAAGTATTTACCGAGCCATTGCCTAGCAGCGACCAGCTCTTGTTCTGCTTTCAACAGACATGTCACAATATATAAGTTAGCCAAAAAGTAGGACGACTGGTGAGTCTGGAAAGACTTGGATGGAAGCGGCCGTGACCTACTCGAATTATTGTCCCAACATTTACCTGGGGATCCGACAAAACTCAAGAAATCCTCAGTCAGGATAGTCGGTGTCAAGTCTGGGGTTCGAATCGAGCATCTCTTGAATACGAGACAAGACTCTCCAACCTGCTCGTTGGAAGGATATCTTCCAGCTCCATAAGAGAAGATACGTCTTGTCTTCCTGACCCATTATCATTTTATGAAGAATGAGTCTGTTCCATGAAGTTCGTCAGCTGGTTCATTAGTCAGGCAGCTAGTCGTTCATTCAATCAACAAATTTTCTCCCCTTTGGCGCTACAGCCCCGATTTGGGTGTTGGATTACCTCCATGAAACTCTCCGTTTCACTTCGGTTTAATAGATTCGCTGGGATAGTTGATCAGTTCGTCGCAAGGCCTCTACCTGTACATAAACATAGAAAAACGCATACACACAAACTAAACATTCATACCCTGAGTGGGATTCGAACCCAAGATCCCAGCTTCCGAACGAGCGAAGTCAGTGCATGCCTTAGACCGCTCAGCTACCGTGACCGGCAGTGTATAAGAAAATATATAAGAATTCAGTTCGTACCTCACAGGAAACAGATCCGAACCCACGATCCCGGCTTCCGAGCGAGCGAAAACAGTTCATGCCTCAGACTGCTCGGCTACCGTGACCGGCAGTGTATAAGAAAATATATAAGAATTCAGTTCGTACCTCACAGGAAACAGATCCGAACCCACGATCCCGGCTTCCGAGCGAGCGAACTCAGTGCATGCCTTGGACCGCTCGGCTACTGTGACCGGGCAGTCAGCTAGTTAGAGAAAAACTTCTAGGAACATATTCTATTTCAGTAACTATTGAAAGGAATGTTATGAAAATCCCGATTTATGTTTATGTTAACGAGATTTCGTTTAGCTATGACGTCAAGGAACGGCGGTTGATATACCTGCACCGTGTTTATAATGTATAGAAAGAGAGAGATGAGTGGTCGATATGCACACACTGAGTCTTAATTCCTGCTGGCATGCCAGGTATTGTTGCGTGCATTGTGATCCCTCCTCCTCCCCTGTGACCGCTCCGCTCGTACTTGCTGACGTACTTACACGCTTTAAGTATGGTATCAAGTACAAAGCAGAAGTACGTGTATGGCTTGCCAAGCAAACCTCATCTGAATACTGAGCAGAGCTTTTCATATAATTTGAGTCCCAGATTGCATTTACATGTACGATGAAATATTCCTCTTTTCCGACTCTTTGTTAACAGAAGGCGAAGGTTCACATCATCGATAACAAAACTTGTCATTATACACCATCCTAAAGCAATTACATGCATCTCCGAGCCTCGAAACCTCTCTGCCTAAAATCTGCCTTCTCTCAGTTCTTTACAGCAAATGTTTTCGCTATGCATATCTCGTCTTCTAGTGACATGTCAAGTCTATCATACAAAATACGATATTGGAGCACATTTGCTCAAAGCAGGAAATAGAGCCAGGAACAGCTGTTGCTGGACAACTGCTGTGTAACACGCAACAATAACAACGCCATCGCTAAGAAACGTAAACAAGCAACAGTGGTGTAAGTTTTGGAAAGCGGTGTTTTCTATGTGATCTGTGCCGATGTTTGGTGATCCAATACTTTTAAATATTCTTAAAATTTAATTGTCTGGGATTTTATAGGTTCATTGAATTAATATACTTCCATTACCGCAGTACGTGGAAAGGAATATAAATATTTCAAACGGTTCGGAGACATCTTCTTTTCCCTTCTTGAGGGATGAAACAATTTTGACCTTGTGATACTTCTGTAGTACGTGTATTCCACGACGCAAAGCTATACACAGAAGACGTCAATAACGACAACAGTGGAACCCTAAGTGTCATACTGAACAAATATGCTTCGCTTATGTGATTTAACTACCACGGATTTTCTAGAAGAATTCCGGTAACAAATGGAAAGGGTCAGGACAGTTACTGTGAGCGGAAATTTTTAAGAGGGAAAAGAAATAGCTACGACTGCTCTATGTGAAAAACCAGCATGGTCAAAATGTGTACCAGGAGCCGAATGAGCCTCTGTCTTTCTCATGTCATGATTGATACTAGAGCTGGCATCGGACAACAGGCACTTTTTCATTTCTGCTTCCTTTGTTACAAATGAGAGAACTAACGTGGGATAAGCACTATTTCTTTCTTGCCATAGTCATGACAGAGGAAATAGCTGGTGGAGATAAATAATTTATCTCCTTCAACTCCTCGGAAGCATACAACAGTGCAGAAATCGGGTAATCACATCTGGTTTCTCTGGAACCGTTATATAAATACATAAGCAGACTTCTAGAGCAGTGATGGTGAGCCATTAACGTCGCTTAAGTTCAAGCCAGAGGTTTTTAGTTGACTCACCAATGATAAACAACTTGGCTGGATATTTGTACTCCCAAGGGGTACACATACCATGGTTTAGAAATGCCTTCCTCGCGAATTTGAATCCTTATGTGGAGCTGATGTTCATTTAATCATTAATAAATTCAGTTCATGTCTTCCTGTTCACGAAATCTTTCGGTAGAAATGAGTATAAAAATAATAAATACAAGGAACAAGTCCTCCCATTTATTATTTGTTTAACTAATTGAGATTTTCTAATTATTTCTTCCCTTCAATTTGTGATCAAAATTTTGTATACAAGCATGATCCTCACCATCTGAAACAGTATCACTGAAAAATATGTATTTGAAATCAACATGTAAAAACAGAACAATAAAATTCTGTCGATTATTAGAGAACAAAGAAACCTATATACTTGGCTTCAAATTGCTAAAATTAACAATAAAATATGGTCCATTATTACAGAACATTGAAAATTTGTCTTCGGAACAGAAGATATAAATCAATTTCAATTTTGTTTTCCTTTGGCGCTACAGCTCCAACTTGGACCTTGGCCTACCTTCACGAAACTCTCCGTTTCACTTCGGTTTAGTAGAACTTACACATTCGGTAGGACTCCTTGGGCGGGTGATCAGCTCGTCGCAAGGCAACCTGTACACAATCACAGGAAAATGCACACCCACACACAGACACTGAATATTCATGCCCTGAGTTGGGTTCGAACCCACGATCCCGTCTTCCGAACGAGCGAAGTCAGTCCATGCCTTAGACCTCTCGGCTACCGTGACGGGCCAATTTCAAATTACCTTCCTCAAAGTGTCAAAAGTGAACATTAGAAACTTAATCTTCGAAAGAGAACCACAAATTAATTTAAATGTAAACTTCCTCAAAATAGAAAATTCCGTGACTTTAGTCCGTAAGCGAAGTATACCGACCGAGCGACCGCCTTTTTTCGGCGAAGTTAGTGCCAAATTTAGCGGATAGAGGGTGTCGCGTGGTCAGCGCAACGAATCCCCACGGCCGTTAATCTCGATTTTCTAGACCGGAGCCTCTACTTTCCCATTCAGAACAGATCCGTGGTTAATAATCTATGTGCTATTGCTTTATGTTTTCCTCTGATTATCTTTATAGTTACAGTACTCGGGGGGTATCAAAGTGATGAATTGCCTCTGGTCTTAGTTTCGTTTGGTTCCTCTGAAGGGTACGAGATGTACAACTAATTCCCTATTCAGGATGAAACTCGCCTATTTTAGAGAGTCTTCTGTGTTGGACCCGAGTTCATCTCGCCAGGCGTCACGTCCCTATCTGAATTCCTCATTTCCTCGTATGAAAAGCGACTTCATAGCATCTAAGACGCCCACACGCCACTGCGTGGGAACACTGGAAGTTCAGAGGAAAGTATTCAGGTTTTATCGTGTTAAGAAGTTGCATTAGAGTTACATAGAAAACAAAAACCATGGGCTGTTAGTGATATAAGAATACTAGCCTTATCTTATCGCAAAGTTTTAAACACACTTATTTGAATAATTGTGCCATAACATATAACTACGGACAAGAGGATGAACCGATCCATGGAGGACAGAGGTATTTATCTTATTTAATAAACATCGCTAACAGCTTATAGTAGCATATCTGTCCAAACGGACGTCGTGCATTGAGCATAAAATGCTTCTAAAATGCAGAATTTGAGGTGCTCACCGTGGTGGTTCCATTTTTTGGAATATTAAGTCCTATATTTCGATGAAAGTCAAGCGAAGTTTCGCAGGAACGTGATGCCTCAATCTACAGGGCGAAAGAAAATGGCAAGCACGGAAGCAGCATGAAGCAGATAGAAAGTTCTTCTACCTTAAACCCTGAAGATGGTCATGACATGTTCAACCGAAGAACTGATTAATTGTCAATGGACTATATGGAATTATATCTCAGAAGAAATTACTCTGGTTTTAAGATGTCGCTTTGGCATAATGTGTTGTAAATGTAAAAAGGTAAAGTCCCTGTGCTTAAATAATTAAATACTACACCATGAAGGCTATGGGGGAGTGGACGTATATATGCACATTTTCTTCACATCGGCACTACCTGGAGGTGAGTGGTCAGCTTTACGCCCCAGCCACTTTACCCTCGAGGAAAGAACCCCCGGTACCCATTGGATAGGAGGTTGGATGGACCCCAGAGCGGTCTGGACGAAGTGGAGAAGAGAAAATTCTGTACCCTACAAGGACTCGAACTCCGACCCCACGGTCATCAAGTCCATAGCCAGTCGCTATACCGACTACTTATGCTCATCTTTCCAAAATTTTCTACATTTTGCCTAGAACGGCGAAGTCTGAAGCGTTTCGTAATATCAATAATATTAAAAATTAATATTTAGATAGATAAACGGATACTTCGAGGCACGTCGCGAACTTCGGGCTATCGACATCTCTCCGTCAGGGTCACAAATGAGCCACTATATTCAATACTCTTAAAATATGTGTAAGAAAAATTTATAGCGACACCTATGAGGAATATTCAGTTGGTATCTTCCGCCAAAATCTCCGGTGAAAATGAGAAAGTGAGTCGGTTGTGACCAGATAAAATTTTCTGACTCCAAAACTTTGTTGTTCAGCCAAACTCTGTAGCCTTCAATGTCAGAAGACTTGAATTTAATCTCCTACTCTGTCATATACTAGAAATAGACTTTGTTTCTTCTCTTCTTCAAGAAAGTGACAAAATATTATCGAATATGTTGACAGTATAATTTGTTGTGTAGCACAAATGCATTTTTTTAATCCTGTCGGTAGATAAATCTTATAAATTCTCTTTAAACAATTTTAGACTCCGTTTGTTTACATGATTTAATGTCTTCAAGATTCTGTCTATAAATAATTCTGTCTCCTGGGATGTATGCAGTTCCGCTACATCGTTCCTGACGTCTCGGAAGAACGTGCTCTTCCTTTCTTCAAGGTGGCGTTTTCTATGTATCGTACTGCAGAGTGTCACATTCTGATAATTTCCATCATATTGTTCATCAGTGTACGAGTATGTAACAACGTAACAACAACTGCAGAGGTTTATACACTCTGATTTGAATAGTCCCTTCTGAGGGACGAGAGAATGCGGTATGATTTCACTTGGGTGTGACACGTTTCTTATCTGGACAATCGAAGCAGATGTTCTCCGCCGAAATTGGTCAAATACGGAAGAATGGTTTTGCTGTCTACTTTTCCTCTAAGAATACCAGTAGCCTGGGGAATCCATAACGGGCTACACTTATATTAGAGAGTTCCTCGTTTCGAATCCCCGTCTAGTATCCGGTTATGTCGAGGTTGTGGTGGATTTTACGCATTCCAAGGCGAATATGTGGTTAGTGCCTTAAAATAAGCCACAAATTGCTCCTCCAGATCATCATACATTCATCCTTTATCACTAATTTCCCATCTCCTACTTAAACTGCACAGTCTGAGCAGGATCAATATATGCCTTAAAATCAATCTAAATGAATGTCACGATATTACAAGGGTAGCTCCCGAAATAATGTCTATACATTTTCTTCGTATACGTAGAAGCAAAATGTAACCAAGTAAATTCTAAAGGGTTCTGCCGATGGTGTATAACACTAAGAATCGCTGGGTTTTTTGGACTCTGACCAAGGTCCAGTGATCTAGAAACTATGAAACACAGAAACTTTTGCCAGGAAACGGCTAGTGGAAACGACACTAGACTATGTGGAGCAGTGATCTGTAAAATGTAGTTCCAAGTGTTGTATACGTGTGGTAAATAAATCCATTCAACAATCCAAAACCTATCTATAGTCACACGCCCTAAGTAAGTGACAGAATATCTAGCTCACGATAGGAGCAAGTGGACAGCTATTGTGAACACGGTTTTAAAACTTCAGGTTTTATTAAATGTTTTGAAATTTTTTAGTAACTGAGCATCTATTAACTTCTCGAGGACTCAGCTCTATGGATTTATTTAATAACGAAAGCTATGGGAGAAATTTTGTTTTTTATGTGTGATTTATTTTAAGAAGTTGTCAGTACTGCTGATATATGACGTGGAATGATGGGATAACTGGTAAATGATGAATTGGGAAATATTTGGAAGGAAGCGGTGGTGGCCTACCTGAGGTGCTATCCGAAGTCTGTTTGCAACTCTCTGAAAGAGGCTGAGGAAAATTACGAAAACTTCTCAGTCAAAAGAACCTAGAGCGATGCTCGGTGAGAGAGTAGGGCAAGAGACGTTAACAATCTTGTGTTAAGATGAGTAGGGAGGGAGTTTGAACTACGGTGTATTGGGGCGTGTGTAATGGAGCCCTCTATACACAGTCGGGTTGTCACATGCAAACGGAGTGAGTTTTTCCTACTATGAGAAGGATCTGACGTTAAACAACTTCATAGCTAACCGACTGACATTGTTTACAGCTCTGTGAATCTAAAAAGGGAAAAATCATGTAACACAGTGTCCAGTGCTGGAACTTGATCACAGTGACGCAGCTCTCAATTCTAGCTTCTTCTTTTTTCACGATGATCCGACGATGCATTATGATCACGATATGAACATATCTCAACACCGATTTCATTTTATTTATCTTTTTCCGAGCGAGAAGTGGCCTGTACAGTCACCACTGTAACCTCTGGAACTTTTGACGCGAACTGTCACGTGTTTTAGTGACTTGTAGCCTGGTTTGAATTTGTGAAAAAGTTATTGGATACNATTTATCTTTTTCCGAGCGAGAAGTGGCCTGTACAGTCACCACTGTAACCTCTGGAACTTTTGACGCGAACTGTCACGTGTTTAGTGACTTGTAAGCTGGGTTTGAATTTGTGAATAGAGTTATTGGATACTCGTAAGTCGTAACTACAAATAATTATAAGACTCTAAAGATCGCTGTCTGACTTCGCTCGCTTCTTCGCTCAAATCTCACTCAGTGCATGGATGTTTAGTTTGTGTGTGTGCTTGTTTCTGTGTTTGTCTAGAGGTAGAGGCCTTGCGACGAGCTGATCACCTGCCCAAGGAGTCCTACCGAATGAGTAAGATCTAGAAAAACCGAAGTGAAACGGAGAGTTTCATGGAGGTAGGCCTAGGCCCACTGGGGCTGTAGTGCCAAGAGAAAAGAAAGAGATAACTGTAACTACAACACAAAATANAAATAATTATAAGACTCTAAAGATCGCTGTCTGACTTCGCTCGCTTCTTCGCTCAAATCTCACTCAGTGCATGGATGTTTAGTTTGTGTGTGTGCTTGTTTCTGTGTTTGTCTAGAGGTAGAGGCCTTGCGACGA
Source organism: Cryptotermes secundus (assembly GCF_002891405.2). Lineage (NCBI taxonomy): Eukaryota > Metazoa > Arthropoda > Insecta > Blattodea > Kalotermitidae > Cryptotermes > Cryptotermes secundus. The sequence goes on along the minus strand of NW_019725416.1, from coordinate 2,119,195 downwards.
GCTGATCACCTGCCCAAGGAGTCCTACCGAATGAGTAAGATCTAGAAAAACCGAAGTGAAACGGAGAGTTTCATGGAGGTAGGCCTAGGCCCACTGGGGCTGTAGTGCCAAGAGAAAAGAAAGAGATCACTGTAACTACAACACAAAATAAAATCTTCAAATCTGCTTGCTTAATGGTTGCTTGGTTACGAATCTAATCAGGTTAACACTTCAACTACTAAATCCTCAAATACTTACGAATGCACGGCCTTTTATAAATGTCAGAGAACTTAACACAGATCATCGATTCCAAGGGTTCCATTACTCTTCATTTATTAATCCGTTGCCGCGGACACGTGTTTTAACTAGTCGTTTTCTAACAATGGCCGTCTCTGCTGTGCCTCTCTGACTGCACGTTTATTTGGAAACACAAGTGATATTTCTTCTTCTTCTACAAGTTTAACCATGACCTACTCCAGGACTAAAGAAGTTGCTGTGCCCATCTTCTTCTTGGAAGTTCAATGTCTTGTCTTCCAGTAGGTGACAAAAGTATCCTTGTCATGGCGAGTATTAAGGAGACATATTCTCTACGTCATTATGCCATTTCCTTTTATATTCCTGTATCTCTTCCGCAATTCGTTCTATTCCTAAATGTTTTCTTACGTCAGTGCTTTTATTTCATCTCTCAGTGAGACGTAACATTAGTCGCAGAAATCCTCTTTCAGATCCTTCATTTCTCCTCCTGCCTTCTTCTCTTAGGACCTACATTTCACTACCACACTCTAAGGCTCGTTTTGCAATAAATTTATAATTTTCTAATTTAATTTCTCACGTTCACCATAAAATATTTAAATATGATTATTTGTTCAATTATGTTATTATCCGTAATTATCTCTGTCCGTCATTGCCGAAGTTCTGTTTTAACGAGCTGATATTTTCATTTTATCTAGTTTAGAAATTTCTTTTATTTTTAAATATTTTTTTGTAAGTAGTCCTCTGCAAGTGATTCACAATTACGATGAAGCCAATAAATGTTAACGAAAAGTACTTCGTTTAGAAGAGATTTAGAAATGGAGAAATCGATCTATTTGTTATCTGGAAAATTTTTAAACTTCATTTGATTTTGAAGAATGTAGACTCCTGGAATACGGAGCCGTGTATTTTGTTAACCGACGTTTCGGAAGAACGTATAACCTCCATCTTCGGGGTATAAGAAATCCGCGAGCGATGAACTATATCAATATACAGTATTGCATACGGCCGTAATGTAAGGTATTAAATTCCAGTTTCAGGCCGTAACAATTCTGACATATTCGAGAGGTTCTCGTTTCGATTATCGGCCCGAAAGCTATCCTAACTGTAATTTTTATAGCTTTCTCAATTTCTTCAAGTTAATACCGGAACCATTCCATGAAGTGACACGCCTGTCCCCTTCCAGCGTTTTGACCCTCGCCGAAGTGTACCACTCTCTTGTTAGGGCCAAAAGAAAACGCTGCGTTTCGTACTGAATCGCCAAATTATTCACGGTCCCATTTAGTCCTACACCGAAGGAATTTTCTGAATTGTCTCTTTGTTATTCCTGAGAGTTTTTGAGAACAGGGTGCTAAGGAGAATATTTGAACCCAAGAGGGTTTAATTAATAAGAGGACGGAGAGAGCTAATGCGGAGCTTCATGGTGAAGTAAGCAGGGTATGTAGCACGTATGGGAGAGAAAATAAATGCATAAGGGGTTTGTTGGGAAAACCATGAATAAGGAGCAACTAGGAAGACCTAGACGTAGATGATAGGATATTAAAATGGATCTTAGGGAACTAGTATGGGACTACGGACTGGACTAATCTGGCTCAGGATAGGGACCAGTGGTGGGCCCTTAGTAACACGGTAATGAACCTTTAGTTTCCATAAAACTTCTCGAGAATAATCCTGAACCACGGAGTCAGTCTAATTGCTATCCAGTGTCGCCTCTCTGTCTGTAATCCACTGTGCTGCACATGCTGTGTGGGCGGACAGGAGACCGGAGATGACTTTAAAAGAGAAAGTGGGTCTCATCCATCGAATCGATAACCCATTCACCATTTAACGTACGAAGTCGACAACCGACTCAGTTTTTGTTGCATTTCCTTTTTATTCCTACTTGTACTAGCATTTAATGGTGTTCTACTGATGCAGAAGCATTATGGCGGGACGCTACCCAAGGAAAGTTGGCTCCCTGCCACAGCCCGAAAGATTTTCATGATATAGATATTGCTCAACAAAAAACTACGGAGATTATGAATGAACTTGAACTTATAGACGTCGCTTTCTGGGCTTCTACTTGGTTTGTCTTTACTTTTCTGAGGAGATATGGATTTCCGAAATATTCTTTGTTCATCTACGTGTTCCTGCCGCTGTTTTACACCACTGTTTACTAGAAAGCGATTGGAGGCAATGTCGCTGAAGGACCATGATATTTATAAAATGAAAATTCTTGACAGATTAGATTCCTTCTCTATTTTATAGCTAAATGTTACGAAATCTCTAAACAGACATGTGAAATGTTTGTAGTAAAATATGATAAATAAGCATTAAATTTAAAGTTGTGCGCTTTTACAAAGCTGGAAGTTCGTGCTTTCTCGAGCTTATAAAGTAGCTGAGGCAGACATAACGGTATTTGCAGACTGAATAACTTGTAAATAACGAAAAGCTACATTCTTCAAATATTTATTACAGCTAATTCCGTTAAACACAGGAACCTTCTTACGAACATTTAGGGTCACTCATCTTTTCAAGAAATTTCCCTGAATTTGTATATAGAGACAAACGGGAATCCCTTTAGCAAAACAAGGAAATAAAACAAATAAAAATTGTGTTACATTTTTATTACAGCGCGAAATATCCTTGCATCTTATTATTTAAAAATTTATATTTTAATACAGCAAGCACAAATTCCCCCCCACCTATATACTTAGCAATAATAACGAAGCAGATTTTACAACAAACTTTCATTCAATAATCCACATCCTCACCAAGCAATTCTATCAAATTAATGCCATTTGGTAATATACAACCTATATAGTTGTAGAACAAATATGTTAGGAGAAAGACGGCCTCTTTATAGCAGTGGTTAAAAACTTAAAAGATTGTATCTCTCCTAAACAATGCACAAAAATTCAGCCCGTACTTCGTAGGCAACATATTAAGTCCCCGCTACGAAGTTCAGTTGCATACGTTTATTCCTGTTGCTCCCAGTTAAACATAGAGCATCCGTGAAACGCTTCGTTTCACTTCAATTTCATATTTTTAGACAATCGATAGGACTCCTTGGACGGGGTATCAGACCGTCGCAAGGACGCTACCTACACACAGAAGAACACAGACACAGAATAAACGCACACAGACATCCATGGCTTGAATGGGATTCGAACTCATGATCCCAGTTTTCGAACTGGCGAAGACATTTCATACCTTAGACATCGCTGCCACTGGGATCGGTAGTTACGAAAATTAGTATTGTTATTATTATTAACACTAATGCGGTGAGACTAATTCCCTTGTACTGAGGCCACTTCTGGCCTATTCTACCAGCCCCAGATGATAGGTGAGGGTGATTGTGGATTTTTTTTCCTTGGCACTAAAGCCCCAGTGGGCCTAGGCCTACCTCCATGAACTTCTCCGTTCACTTCGGTTTTTCTAGATCTTATACATTCGGTAGGACTCCTTGGGCGGGTGATCAGCTCGTCGCAAGGCCTCTACCTGTACACAAACACAGAAGAACGCACACACACAAACTAAATATCCATTCGAACCCACGATCACGGTTTCCAAGCGAGCGAAGATATTACATGCCTTATACCGCTCGACTACCGTGACCGGCTGTGGATCAATTGGTGGAATGAAGATTGGCAGGGGAAACCGAAATACTCAGAGAAAACCTGCCCCAGCTCCTCTTTGTCCACCACAAATCTCTCTTGACGAGACCCGGTATTGAACCCGGGCCGCGGCGGTGGGAAGCCGCGACTAACCGCTTGAGCTATGGCGCGGCCTGGTTAGGGAAATAGTCGAGGTTTCTTGCTGGAACCGCGGGAAACACCCAAATGCACTGTGAGGGCAGAATGCAGAGTTTCAGTATGGTAGAGCAGGCGGTACATATTGCATAAAGGGTAAAGATGTAAACGACCAAATTCCCTGTATCCGTAGGCCGATTAGTGTATCGTGCAGAAAGTAACAGAACGTAGTCTCTCCTAAAGGCTTTTGAGGAAATAATTTTGTAGTTATCGTGGACATTATCCGTTGTCTAGGTTTTCTCTTTACTACTCTGTGTTACGGAAGCTGTTTTAGACTCCTTCTTCAAGTATACGGACACCTAATCTTAGAGATGCATAGAAAGACCTCATTTCAATCCCTGGGCACAGGATGCGAAACCTGGACTACAGACAAGGACTGACATATCTCCCGAATGCTTAATCAACGCTTCTGAGAGTCAAGTGAATAGCAGGTTACACGTTTTGTGCATAGTCCTCAGAGTGTTAAGTCTGTAACGCTGCTTCAAGGCTGCGTATTGGAGTAGGCGACATTCAATTATTTTCACGCATGTAAATCCAATTAATTAACGAGTTGACGTAGGCGTCGCGTTGCCACCACATTGTTCAGATCGTAATTATCGACAGAATTAGTCCAGGAAGAGTGTATTTTCATACTACTAGTACAGTGCAGTCGGCATTTCGGGTTTTCACAGTCAGAGACCGTTATTAATTACATGCGAACATGGCTGTTTGGTTACAAAAGAGAAACGTATATATACATAACCCTTCATTTCAACACTTACTACAATATTTGGTTAAAATACTGTAGTAAGAATGTATAATTTTTTTTTAAATTGAAGTTTACTTCAGGTAATATAATAACATAATTTCTATAAATTTTTGATGATATTTCGTAGT
>NW_019725416.1:2070631-2113667 GCF_002891405.2 Cryptotermes secundus | reverse complement strand
GCCATAGCTCAAGCGGTTAGTCGCTGGTTTCCCACCGCGGCGGCCCGGGTTCGATCCCGGGTCTCGTCAAATGGGATTTGTGGTGGACAAAGTGGAGCTGGGGCAGGTTTTCTCAGAGTATTTCGGTTTCCCCTGCCAATCTTCATTACACCAATTGCTCCATAATCACCCTCACCTATCATCTGGGGCCGGTACAATAGGCCAGAAGTGGCTGCAGTGCAAAGGACTTAGTCCCACCCCACTAGCAATAAAGAAAATAATATGTAACATTCGAGATTCTAACAGCGATGATTATGAAGAGTCTGCTGCTTGCTTCATGCTGATTTCTTGCCTCGCTTACTCTTCAACATTGAAGATAGAGGCGAAGTGTTCATCCGAAATGTCGGTTGACTTTAAACGAACTGCACGGCGTTATATCGCAGAAGGCAAAACTCTTCATAGTCGCCGATCTGAGATCATCAAATTCTACAGGGCAGTTTACTTGATGCACGGTTTCCAGCATTGACCCTAATTACTGTAACGTTTACTCGCTGATTACGGCACTAATGTTCTCTCAATACAATAAAGTCTTTATGATGCTGCGTGAGATTGTGGTAGCAGATAGACTGCAGCACGCGTTGGATGCAGATAGTACAAATTCTGTCGCTAGATGGATCTGCCAACAATATTCTCTACCGTCAGTTGTCATCTTCATGAAAACTGCTTATTATTTTTTTTTGTTCCTCCTCTTGCTCACACTTTGGAGCATAGGGCTGATTTCTCAGTTTCAAGATCATTTTTACAGACGGCAAGACTCCTAGGACGGGTGATCAGCGCATCGCAAGCCCTCTATTCAAACACAGAACAACACAAACACAGGATAAACTCATACACACACCAAACATCCATGCCTTGTATGGGATTCGAGCCCACGATCCCGGCTTCCGAGCGAGCGAAGACAGTGCATGCCTTAGACCGCTCGACTACAGTGACCAAGATGAGCTTTTATAAACCTATATTTTGTATCTTTTTCGCCAAAATTCTAGTTTGTGAGTGGATTGTGAGCACGCGAAATGGAACCCCTGGTGTGTATGTGCGTGTTTGTGTGTTCAATATGTAACCATTATCAAGTTTCTGTGGAATTTTTCATTACTTCCTTAAGAGCTGCAACACATAATCCATTTCAAATTCCTTTAAATGATTATCTTACGAACAAGATTACGTGTGTATTAATTAATTCGTTAATAATTTTAGAAAATATTTCTATCTTGCGCATATTTTTCTTTAATATTTTTCATACAAAATTTTTCTTTGAAACTGAAATAAGTCACACTTTTATTGCCATCACTGTCTATCACTGACTGAATAAAATTTTGCCTTGGAAGCGGTTAAAAGCAAAGTATAGGGACCTGGAAATTAAAAAAATAATTGTATCCGTTTTGAGTCTGAGAACTTCAAATTGGAATTCTCTTCCAGTTAATAAACTTCCAGCAATATGTGCCGGACTCGCTAGTAGCTTCGTTTAACCCCCTCCCTTACACATTGATTATCAATAATGCGAGACCACCGTAGCAGGAGAGTAACTTTGGACACAGCCATTAATTATAACTTCGTTTTTTAGTGCCTTGAATATTTGGTTCACATTTAAAACCAGGTCAGAAAAAATGCGTTTCATTGTGTTCACTTTTGTCTTTTGATCTATTGTTAGCGATAATGTGTGGGCTTGTTTTAAAAATAGGGAGTGTCCGGATAAAAGGTATCCAAAATAAAAAATTTATATCTCGGATACTAATTGACATACACGTATTTGGGTTATGTCATCGGAAAGGAAAACTCTGAAAGTTTTTTTCATGCCCGGCTTATGCGCATGCGCCAGCTGGTGACATTTAGCGAGCTGAATAACATGAACAGGAACAGGTTCAATGCTTGTTGTGGTTAGCAGAATTGTAATTTCTTATGGCTGTCCAGCACGGTTTTAGAACGCAATGTGATCATCAACAACAAACTGAGGGCTACAAGTAGTCTGTTGCGTGTAATTTCTCCTGGGAAAACAGGGGCCTCTGAAGAAATTAATAATCGCATTAGGGAGGCATTCCAGCGAAGTCCACGCAAATCAATTCGTGCTGCTAGCTTGCAGTTACCTATCAATTCCACGTCCAACAGTGCGCGATGTGCTACACAAAAGGCTCCATCTAAGAGCCTACAAGATTCAAATGATTCATGTACTAAAACCGAGTGACCAAGTAGCACGTGCAAACTTCGCTGTAAACATGCTAGAAAGAACTGACGCGTCACCCGAGTACCTCCTCCAGGGGTGCTTCTCGGACGAAGCGACATTCCATGTCAATGAAGTTGTTAACAGGCACAACTGCAGGACTTGAGGCAGTCAAACTCCACATGTAACATGTGAGTTTGAGAGCGGAAGCCCTAAAGCGAACGTGTGGTCCAGCTTAATGCACGACAAGTTGATTGGGCCGTTTTTCTTTCGGAAAATACTGTGACCGGGAGCTCGTATTTGGACAAACTGCAACTGCATGCGTTGCCCCAATTAACACCTCAAACTGTCCTCCAACAAGATGGGGCGCCGCCACATTACTGTCATAATTTTAAGGATCACCTGGGCAGAGAGATGGCTGGGAGATTAATCGGCAGAAGTGGACCAGCTGCTTGGCCTCCTAGGTCGCCAGATTTAACCCCATTGGATATTTTCTTGTGAGGTTATGTGAAGAGCATTGTCTACCAGGTTAAGATCAACTATCTTCAACACCTAAAAGCTCGCATAAGGGACGCTGTGGCTACGGTAACACCAAACATGCTTCAAGTAACGTGGAACGAGGTCGAATATCATCTTGATATTTGCCGTGCCACCAAGGCGCACAAGTTGAAATTCATTGAGAAAATTATATACCCAGGAAAAAAACTTTGATAATTTATCTTTGTAATGGTTAACCCATAAATGTGTATAATAACAGCTTTCTGAGATATAAGTATTTTATTTTGGATACGTTTCACCCGGACACTGTAGATATCAGATGAAAATTCGGAAATCAGAGTGACAGAAACGCAAGCAATTTATCTGAAAATCATTTCATATTTTAGCATGTACACCCGTTGCTAAGTAATGACTCTGTAAACAACGCCCGCTGCTAGGAAACGGATTCTTAAAAAGCAACAAATTAACGGCAACAGAGAGACAGTGTTTCCTGTGCTGCCCGTGCCGAGATGTTATAAGCAAGACAAATAGTAAGAGAGTTAGTTATTTCAGTGGAGTGCAGGCAAGTGTAGGCTGGTTGGTGAGTTAGTGAGATAGTCAGGGAACTACAGTTCACTCGTTGTGAACTGTTGCTGTTATAAGCTGTTAGCTGAGGCACGGATATATTTCGGGAATCTAGAGTAAGGGGAACGTCCGCCGTTGAGGCAGTTACCAGGCAACGACTGATGAAGACACAGCAGACTGAGAAGACTTAGTACGTGCTGTAGTGAACTGCAAAGTGGGTGAATTAGCGATAACGCTTTAGTTACTTGTAATTATGATATGTAAGTGGTCAATAAATCCAATTACCAATCTAAACCCCCTCTATAGTCATTATACAAGCGAAAATGTTATATGTGATGCGGTGGAATTATGAAATATTCAAAACAGTTATAACGTTGTTTGTTCGTGTTCAGATTACTCACACCCAGCAACTGGCGCCACTGCCGAGAATCCAGCAAGATAGTCACTCACCTGTAAGCAATAGAAAATATAAATTAATTTTTATGCCTCAATTACATTTTTAATAAAATAGTCATCAAGATCAATATATTGTTGGATATGAGAGAAACATACAAAATTTTAACCAGAACTTTTATGTACAGTTATCTTCTTGAAGTTTAGAAGATAATTTCCTAGTAGTAAATATCCATTTACCGGTCACGGTAGCAGAGCGGTCTAAGACATGCACTATCTTCGCTCGCTCAGAAGCCGGGATCGTGGGTTCGAATCCCACTCAGGGCATGGATGTTAGGTGTGTGTATGTGTGTGCCGTTTTCTGTGTTTGTGTACAGGTAGAGGCCTTTCGACTAGCTGATCACCCGCCCAAGGAGTCCTACCGAATATCTAAGCTCTAGTAAAGCGAAGTGAAACGGAGAGTTTCATGGAGGTAGGCCAAGGTCAAAATTGGAGCTGTAGCGCCAAAGGAAAAAAAAATATCCACTAAACAGATGACGGTACAGAGCATCACAGACTTTATCGACATCTGGAAGAAATATTGCACTTTCACTGAACAAGTAACACTACGACATATAATATAAAAACTAAGACGTTGTATACCAGAAGTGTTATCACTATCAACTTGTTTATTGCGCCACGCTGTCGCCAACATATGATACTAAAAGTCACTGCAGTTAATAGCCGAACGAATTCAATGGAGTGTGGCATGGAACCTGATGAATGTGGTACATACACTAAGAGCCTGCTGCTTTAAAACACAATTCTTCAAAACTCTCGTGTTTGTTACGTGCTTCTGTTCATTTGTAATAATATTTAGAGGGGGCACTATGCTACAAGCCGGAAGGTCGCGGGTTCGAATCCCGATGAGGTGGATTTTTTCAATTTACATAATCCTTCTTGCCGCACTATGGCCCTGGGGTCGACTCGACCACTGACAGAAATGAGTATCAGGAATCTTCCGGGGAAGGGGGGGGGGGTAAAGGACGGCCAGCGCGTAAGATTGACAACCTTACTGCCATCTGTGAGCCGACCGTCTAGAGAAAATGTGGGACCCTCAACGTTTCACGACCCTATGGGCCTCCATGGCCTGGTGCAGGGATAGTTTTACCATTATTTTTAATGCTAGTGGGGTGGGACTAAGTCCCTTCTACTGCGGCCACTTCTGGCCTATTGTACCAGCCCCAGATGATAGATAATGATGATTGTGGAGCAATTGGTGGAATGAAGATTGGCAGGAGAAACCGAAGTACTCGGATAAAACCTGCCCCAGCTCCAATTTGTCCACCATAAATCCCACTTGATCGAACCGGGGCCTCCACGGTGGGAAGCCAGCGACTAACCGCTTGAGCTATGGCGCGGCCCTAGTTTTACCCTTAGGAATGTTTAGAGAAGTGTACAAATTATGAAGCTCCTCAGGATGAAAATTGTTCTAATTTTCCTGTCAATTCCTCCCTCTTTAACTCAAATATTTTAATCAACACAGTGTCTTAAAACGCCCTCCCTCAATCTATGCTCTTAACTTTATGAGATGGGCCAAGTTCCACACCCAAACATAATAGCTTCCTATGTATTTATACATTTTTTTCCTTGGCACTTCAGCCCCAGTGGGCCTAGGCCTACCTCCATGAAATTCTCCGTTAACTTCGGTTTTTCTCGATCTTACACATTCGATAGGACTCCTTGGGCGGGTGATCAGCTCGTCGCAAGGTCTCTACCTGTACACAAACACAGAAAAACGCAAACACACAAACTAAACATCCATGCCCTGAGTGGGATTCGAACCCATGATCCCGGTTTCCAAGCGAGAGAAAACAGTACATGCCTTAGAACGCTCGGCTACCGTCACCGGCATTTATACATATATTTGTTATGAAATGCATGAGAGGGTCATATATATATGTGTGTGTGAAGATTTTATTCCAACTTGTGCAGTACATTGCGTTAAAATAATGCTCGAGGTTTATTCTGGTCCTGTACTGAATTCCTCATGCCCTGCGCATGCGCTAGGAGACTTGGTCTGGACCAGTTACCTCATTCCCCTTACACTTGAATTATTCATGCCAGTGAGCAGTGTCGAACTCGGACTACAAAGCCTTGTCACCTATACTGAATGCAGTTTACCACATTAGGGCCCAGTCACCCGAAGCCAACATACGGCTGTGTTCTTGAAATACGTTAAGCCTTTTATGAACCATTCAGAAAATTGTAGGATAGGAGAGTCTCTCTGCGGTGGTTATGAGGAGTTTTATCTTCTGGGATACGTCGTGTAGTCCGTTGAAAGTCAACTGACGTTTCGGATAAGAATACTGCCTCAATTTTCAGGGTGGAATTTCTACTTGCTTTGACGCTGTTATATTTCTGACATATTCTTCAACCCAGAAGTCGGAGGCTATATATCCCTCTGAAACGTCAGTTGACTGTCAACGGACTACACGGAATTATATCCCAGAAGATAGTACTCTTCATCCAGAGAATTGGCTTAGCCTGAGATTTTGAAGCACGTGGTAGCGTAGTTGGTTGAGGCTCTAGGTTACAAGCCGGAAAGTAGTGGGTTCAAGTCCCGATGAGGTCATTCGATTTTTTCAATTCACCTAATCTTTCGGCCGCACTATGGCCTTGGGCTCGACTCAGCCTCTAGCAGAAATGAGTACCAGGAATTAATTAAATAATTTTCCTGGGAAGTAAAGCGCGGCCGGCGCGTAAGGCTGATAACCTTACCGCCATCTTTGAGCCGATTGTCTAGATAATGTGGGACCCTCAACGTCTCACAGCCCTATGGGCCTTCACGGCCTGTTACAGGGATAGCTATACTTTTTCTTTTTAGATTTTGAAACGATTCTTGATCAAACTCACGTTCCTTGTCTACTGAACGATGTTGGTGGACTTCGTGTCATGTAAGAAAGTGGGTATGGTCGCTTGAACAGAACCACAGCCTTTTTCTCAGATGTCTCACGCCAGACAAATCACTCTACTTTCAAAACTAACTAAATTCCGCGTAGAAAATATTTTTGAGGAACTTAAGTCATTCAATTAGTCAAGAATTTACGTGCCTTGTAGTTGTTCGTTTGACACCACTGCTTGAGAGTCTATAGATATGAAAGGTAGCTGTGAAAATTGAGATACGTGATGGCGGAGAGAAAAAAAGTGTGGTCCTCCTTCCATCCCAATATGTTTCTCACAAAAGCTGCGTCGTAGAGAAAATTATGGCAGACGTATTCGTATTGGAAAGACACATCCGGGATGTTATTGGTTTTCATTTTCCAATTCAGAAATTAGGCACACAGTTGTCAAACAAATGCGAGTACGTGTACATCAGTTATATAAATTACCCCCAAAGGGTGCGCGGTAGAAAATAAATGATTAATGTAAGGAACTTTCCTTCGGGTGAGTTACGTTTACGCTTGGAAACGTGACTGACTTTCTCTGTATCAATGAAAAGACACAAGATGCCCAAAAGTCTAGCGAGACACACATTTTCAAACAGATTCTAAAGTGTTCTGCCGATGGTGTATGACACTCAGAGTCATTGTTGTTTTTTATCGTCCGGTATTCTAGAGAATAGAAAACACGACGTTTCGGAAACTGAATCTGTTTCCGTCCTCATGTGAGGGAGGGAGACACCTACTCGTCTGGTGATCGAGGTCAGCTCTTTCTGGAAACTGGATCTGTTTCCGTCCTCAGATGAGGGGGTCATCTGAGGACGGAAACAGATCCAGTTTCTGAAACGTCGTGTTTTCTAGTTTCTAGAATACCGGAAGATGAGACAGCCCCAAAACCCAGTAATTCTGAATATTTTCAAATGTTTCTCACGTTATGAATAATTTTTAGTTTATACCTCATAGAAGAGTTCAATGCTACATGGAACCCGGGAGATATTGTGACATGACGCCTGAATGCCGGAAGTGTGCAGTCAGAGAAGCACCACAGAGACGCCCATTGCTAGACAACAACCCGGTAAACAACTTCCCTCTTAAGCGCTTGACAGGGCGTCCAATGCTAGATATTTATCGATAAGGAAGCCTGGTCAACAGTAGAGGACACCGGTTGCTGGGCAATGGATGTGTTTTCTGGGTGGTCCGTACCGGAGGGTTATAAAGGACAATGAAGATCGTTTGCATTCAGTAGAGTTTCGAGTCCCTGCAGACCAGGATATGAGGAGCAGCAGAGGCGACGAATCGAGGAATTGTGTGCAGGTTGATTGAGACTTGAAAGTCAGCCTGTGAAGAGAAGACTTAACATGTTTTGAAGACTTTATATGTGCTGTAGCACAGTGATATCTGAAATGTGACCTTTATAGTTTCTGTGTTAAAATCCGTTGCCAGGAAACGGATAGTGAAAACATTGCAAAAGAATAGCCATTGTTGAGGGCTTCTACGAAGATTAGTGATAGTAGACTGAGAGTATCTAGTGTGGAATTATTTATAGTGTGAAAACAGGAGTGTTATACCGGTTTGTAGTTTCTACAAGCGGTCAATAAATCCCAATTACCAATCCAGAACCCATCTATAGTCACTGAAACACGTGACAATATTTTCAGCCCTTAATAAAGATGCTATGAAGAACCCGCGGGAAAATATTTACACTACAAAATGGAGCGGAACTTGTTTTTTGTTTCCAAATAGCTTAATGCATTAGAGTAGTTATAAATATTGTATTTAAATTTTGTGTTTTAAATTCCTTAAGAATTTGGCCGTTTTAACATGGGAATGCAATCAGTCTCCTTTATACAGTCTGCTCCACAAGAATTTTACTCTGAAGATGGCAGAAATGAGATGTTTGAGTAAATAAATCTGGAGACGTTAAATGTAAGCAACTGCCATGAACAGCAATAAGAGCTTCTGATACTGAAATATACGTTTTTCTGCAAGAACACGCTATCATGTCAGTGAAGTTCACCGTCTGAAATGGTAATCCATTCTATCCATGCTAGTAAATTGCCACATGTTATTGACTAGACGCGAGATTTGGGTTGATAACTGACTATATTTAACACGTAACTTGCGACTACAAATCGTTATAATGCTAATCACTAATCTACACACTTCTACAGATCACTACAGCACACGCTAAGCCTCAGACTGTTATAGTTTTCACTGGTTGTTACTTCATATCATTTCGTAACACTGCAGATTCTTCAGCTGCTGTGTTCACGTCGTTGCCAGAACGCTACCTTCTCACGACTAACTAATGACTGAAACTTACTGGCTGTCAATTACTACTGACGACAACTGACTCAGTTGCCTCGATGGTTCTCGCTCTATAGTCTCGATAAAGACGACACAGAACTACCATTTCTTCTGTTGCATGCGTGTTTATGGAGACGTTGTCTAACAATGGCTGTATCTTCTGGTTCCACTATTCCGCCTTTCAGGTGTCATGTCATAATATTATTTTTGTAAGATATGAGGTTTACAGCTTGAAAATTCATGTTATGAACTTCATGGTTCAGACGTCTAGTAGTGTGAGAGGATACTAACGTTTCAGAAGAACATATTTCCTCCTTTTACAATCCTGAAGTTGGAGACAATATGTCTCCTCTAAACTATGGCATCCATCTAGCGTACTACGTGCAGTCATAACACATAAGAAAACAATCCCTATATAATTTTATTTAATTTTTCCATAATTAATTTTACTGATATTTTTTCTGTGATTTTTGGTGTAGTTTCCTTTTTATTTGTGTGAAGGTCACATTGAAAGCCTAAGTTAAAGCATCCCTTCAGTATACGAGTATGTTCATCCTTTTACTCAAAATATGATCATGGGTTTCTGTACATATCAGCTTCCTTAACACGTAATAATATAAAAATTATAACAATGATTATATCAATTAAATTATCACAAACAAAAACAAAAAACTCCGTGGTTTTAGTCCGCAAGCGATCTATATCGACCGAGCGACCGCCGCTTATCGGCGAAGTTAGTGCCAACTTTAGCGGATAGAGGGGTCGCGTTGCCAGCGCAACGAATCCCCACGGCCGTTAATTTCGGTTTTCTAGACCTGAGCCGCTACTTTTCCATTCAAGTAGCTCCTCAATTATCCTCACGAGACTGAGTGGACCCCGTTCCAGACCCACTACTTCTCAGAAAACCTGGTAGCGCCGGGAATCGAACCCGGACCTCTGAATCTGTAGCCAGGAACTCTGACCATTAGACCACAGAGGCGGTCTATTCAATTACCTCACTCTCCGAAAATTTATAATAATTTGTCAAAAAAAATTGTTTGGTCTTTTCATCCTCGTCCGTCACACTAACAAATGTTATAAAAGGTGAATTAATTCCGTCCAGTGTGACTAATGAAGATTTGTCCTTTTTAATCTTTTATCCTTGACATGTTTCGGTCTTATAGACCAGCTTTAGAAGGATATCAATAAAATTAAAAGCCACTATTATAATATGTTTTGTGAATACTAAAATATACATATAATGTCATTCACAAAACTTATTATAATAGTGGTTTCTAATTTTATTGATATCCTTCTGAAGCTGGTTTATAAGACCGAAACATGTCAGGGATAAAAGATTTCCCCCCCCCCTCTCCTTGGCACTACAGCCCCAGTGGGCCTAGGCCTACCTCCATGAACTTCTCCGTTCACTTCGGTTTTTCTAGAGCTTACACAATCGGTAGGACTCCTTGGGCGGGTCATCAGCTCGTCGCAAGGCCTCTACCTGTATACAAACACAGAAAAACGCACACACACAAACTAAACATCCATGCCCTGAGTGGGATCCGAACCCACGATCCCGGTACAGTACATGCCTTAGACCTCTCGGCTACCGTGACCAACGGACACAATATTAAAAAGGAAAAATCATCATTAGTCACACTGGACGGAATTAATTAACCTTTTATAAAAATTATTTGTTCTTAAAAAGTTATATCCTAGATCATATTAATTCGCAACATGTGCAGTTTGTTAAAGATCACCCTGTAGTTTCGCTTCAGCAGATTTAAGCGAGCGAGACTTGAAGTCGCCACTTCTACAACCACTGCCAGTTCCAGTAACGTAGCAGAGAAGTTACATTTCACATAAATAAACCCACCAGAAGCTGCTGCTGTAGCCAAGCTTCTTCAGGTTCTCTCACCCGAAATTCAACCCAAGAGGAACCTTCCCAATCTTCCTTTAACTCCCCTCAGTTCCATCCGCGTTTCAGTTCGGTCATTGCTCTTCAAGTGCTGAGTATATCCACCAGGTCCCACGTATATAGCACGCAATTAAACTGGATACGAGCGTATGCGAATTAAAGTGTTTCTAAATCAGTTTATACCGTCAATGATGTGGATGCTAGATGCTTAAATGTTTCGTTAATTGGTCCGTTATTTTACTGTTTTATTCATGTGGTAAATTATGTACGTGTATATGAACCTTGTGCCGGTCACGGTAGCCGAGCGGTCTAAGGCATGTACTGTCTTCGCTCGCTCGGAAGCCGGGATCGTGAGCTCGGATCTGTTTCCTGTGAGGTACGAACTGAATTCTTATATATTATTCTTATACACTGCCGGTCACTGTAGCCGAGCGGTCTAAGACATGTACTGTCTTCGCTCGCTTGGAAACCGGGATCGTGGGTTCGAATCCCACTCAGGGCATGGATGTTTAGTTTGTGTGTGTGCTTTCTTCTGTGTTTGTGTACAGGTAGAGGCCTTGCGACGAGCTGATCACCCGCCCAAGGAGTCCTACCAAATGTGTAAGATCTAGGAAAACCGAAGTGAACGGAGAAGTTCATGGAGGTAGACCTAGGCCCACTGGGGCTGTAGTGCCAAGGAAAAAAATATATGAACCTTGTGCAAACGGAATGTTGTCACTTTAATTTCATGTAAGATTTAGTCAGGGCTATGCCATAGCTCAAGCGGTTAGTCGCTGGCTTCCCACTGCGGCGGCCCGGGTTCGATCCCGGTTCTTGTCAAGTGGGATTTGTGGTGGACAAAGGGGCGCTGGGGCGGATTTTCTCCCAGTACTTTGGTTTCCCCTGCCAATCTTCATTCCACCAAATTTTCCATCATCATATCAATAGGGGCATGCTACAAGAGGCCAATC
Source organism: Cryptotermes secundus (assembly GCF_002891405.2). Taxonomy (NCBI): domain Eukaryota; kingdom Metazoa; phylum Arthropoda; class Insecta; order Blattodea; family Kalotermitidae; genus Cryptotermes; species Cryptotermes secundus. The sequence goes on along the minus strand of NW_019725416.1, from coordinate 2,101,940 downwards.
ATTGGCCGCCGTGCCGAGTGGACCCAGTTGGACTCCACCCCCCTCCCCACTAAGCGAATTTAATTTTTTTTAGTTAGAGTCAGTGTTAGTTTACGAATGGTGGTTTACAGTCAGTTCGTCTTGATGCCAAGTCCCATGTGAATCACGACCAGAGACCTTCATATTGCTCTGTTTTTCAGCTGAACCTTTGCGGTCAGAGTACTTATTTCACATCCTCTCTGACGACAGGATGGGTTTGTTTCTCATTAATATGCTTCACCCTTGTTAAGTATAAGTATCGCCCACATAGCACATAATTAAAATTCTTCCTTTTGTGCTATAGGCAAGTTCTCTACCAGTACAGGCTCTGCAAAGCAGATCATGTCTATCTTACGTATCTTACGCTATAACGGCAGCTTAGTCACTTCAACGGTCGTAACCTTGACCACCGCCATCTGATCATCCTCCATTTATTACGTTAATGATATACGGCGAAGAGTGAACTTATGAAGGTTCCAATACTCTTTTTTCTTTCTGTCTTAGTCCAAAATGTGCTTCTCAGCTCCCTTAAATTTCGTTTAGCTAAATACATAATTCGATATGAGACTTGGTTAAGTGACTACTTAACTTACTTAACTGCAGTAATTACAAATAGTTGTTCAGAACTGACCAATTGTGTGAACTAAATATCTTGTTAACCATTTTCGAGGTACATAGATAAAGCTGTCCTTGTAACAGGTCGTCGAGTCCGTAGGTTTGTGAGACTTCGAGGCTCCTACATTTTCTAGACACAGCTCACAGATGGCGGTAGGATTGTCAGGATTTACACTCCTACCGTTCTTTACTCCTAGGAGGATTCCTGGTACTCAGTTCTATTAGGGGCTGAACTGACCCCAGGGTCACAGTGCTATTGGAAGGATTAGGTCAACTAAAATATCCAATGACCTCATCAGGACCCGAATCCGAGACCTTCCGGCTTGTAGCATAGTGCCTCATCCAACTACTCTCTGTGTGACACATGACCTCACTTATTTGGTGAAATATAAGTTCTAATTTCAGACTTTCGTATCAGCAGTTCTTTTGACGTCACTAAATTCGAAGACGCAATAAACACTTGCTGAGTTCGAGACTCTACGTCGGGACGTCAAGGAAATTGCTTGAGACAGTGCAATTGTTTCTTTCAAAGTTGAATATGGGAGGGAGCTGGTTCCAGTCCAGCAAGAATGATAGCAATAATACATGATGGCGTTTATTTCTCACTTTATTAATTGCGATTCTATGTTGGTCAAACTGGATCTCTGGAATGCCGTGGGTGTGTACGGGGGTTCATTTGAAGAAGGGGGTGGGTCAGTGGTGAGTAGCTGTCTTCATTAATTAAATTAAACGCGAGGAACAGATCAGAGTCATTTCGGCGCCAAGTTACTTAGGTCTAAGTTTTGAAGATTCCTATGATCCAGCCTATGAATATACAACAGACCTAGCGTCTGCCATTCCCTTTCTTTTTTCTTTTTTCCTTTTATTTTCTTCTCTTCTCCTTCAAATCTTAAATCGTGTGATGGAAACGCTTGAATTAATATTAGAGACCATGAACTTTTCGGCGTGTAATATTCTTCATCCACCCGTTAATTTTCCTCCCTTTTTCCCTTTGGCGCTACAGCCCCAATTTGGCCTTGCCTTACCTTCATGAATTTGGTTGGACTCCTTGGGCGGTTGATCAGCCCGTCGCCGTTTGTACACAAACACAGACAAACGCGCGTGCACACACAAATACCAAACAGCCATAACCTGAGTGGGATTCGAACCCACGATCCCGACTTTGGAGCTACCGACGACCGCTCGACTACCGCGACCAGCGTTTTCCCTATTATTATTATTATTATTATTATTATTATTATTATTATTGGAGGGGTGGGTTTCCCCATGCATCGCGACCAGTGGTCTATTGTACGTCCCCTCTGTGATATTCTACCAGTCTCTATACCCTACCGATACTGATGCGTGTCATCAGTCCCCACTCAGCCAGCGAATTCGGCCTCTACTGGCTCAGCGGTATCTCTCGATGCTTCCCCCATCTATCAGAGGCGTTAGAGACTACTGTTGGGCGGGAAATGTCCGATCAATTTGGCTCAGTAGTCCCCTTGGGACATGAGGTTCTTTTACGTGCCATAAAGCTACGACACGGGACCCACGGCTTAAAGTCCCTCCCGGAGGACTTGTTCCCTGAATTTTTCCGCCGGGTTTGAACCCGCGTACCTTGAGTAATGAGGTGGGAACGTTACCCCTAGACTACGGAGGCCGCTAGCGTTTTCCCTAACTTAGTACCAAATATTCGCACCAGAAATTTATTCTGAAGAAAAATTAACCTGTGTTTCTCCCCTAGTATGAGAGGCCAACACTCAAACTTATATAAACATGATATAAAATAAGCTGATAATATATGAAATTAACAAATAAAGAATAGGAGACACAATAAAATAATTAATATTAAAGTGGGCTAACTTTTAGTTGCATTGCGCATGCTCAATTTTTTATTAAAGGCAAACTTATCATGGCGTCTAATGAAATGTGACAGAGGTAAGAACCTTGAATCAGTTATGATGAGGACAGAGAGTCTATCGTGGTCTATAGTCGTACTCTCCAGATTCCAAATAAATGTGCCCAGAAGCTGTTCTCAGTGAAGTCGAAAGCGGAACCGCCATTAAAAAATTCAGATTGCCCTGCTCTTAATCAGGGATTCTGCATGTATCTGACAGAGTCGGTCACCAAGGCCGCGCTGTCTAAGGTATAAACAGTCTTCGCCTGCTCCAGCACTGGGATTGGAAGTTCGAATCCCAGTCGAGGCATGCATATCTGTGCGAGTGTTTCTGTGTGTATGTAGCGGCCTTACGACTAGCTGATCCTCCGTCCAAGGAGTCCTACCGCATGTGTATAGGATTAAGAAACCGAAAAAGCGGCCAAGGTCCAAAAGGGTGTAAGGCCATAGGAAAAGAAACAAAATGTGTCTCACATACAAGGATTTAGCCTATATTCTTCCGATTAATTATTGGTTATAATTTTCTAATACTATGCGTCATACGTGTAAAGTTGTGGAACCTCTTTGCTAAGGAATATGATTGGTTTCATTCATGACATCAAGCTGACTGGAGAGCTTAAAATAGACGAAAAGCATCTGGTAGAATGAAGAAGTTAAGAAACTCACAAGAAACTGTCATCGGGCTGTAAGGAAGATGAATGATGATAATACCTCCTAATGAGACGCCGGGCGTGTCTCAGATGTGTCTATTTAGAAGCGACTTGGTTAAGTAACAGCAGCAACGATTTGTAACTCAAACAGATGAGTAAAGATTCGGAAGACATTATTACAGTCTTAATTATCTGTAGTATTCATCAAAAATTATTATAGCGGTAAATGCATGGAGGATGATATAGGTGGGGGATGTAGCACAAACAACAATATGCAGAAATCATACAGAAATTGAGTCTGTAAAACCGAGGTAAAAATTTGAGGTTCACAGAGCCGTGACTGTGAAATTTGCTGTGGTCTGGTATGTGGCACCATGTTGACCTGCGTGTCGGAATAACATGTTGCTCCTATCTTCAGGGTAGAAGAACGTATACTTTGAAGAGTTGCTGAACATATACTACATCCCAGAAGAAAATAATATGAAGAGAAGAGACCACTTGAGAGAACTAGGTGTGGATGGGAGAATAATATTAAAATTAATCTTATGTAAGTAGGATGTGAGGGTGGACTTATTTTACTTGTCTCAGGAGAGGGACCAGTGTGGCAAGACTTGATGAATACGGTGATGATCTTGGGAATTCTATATTCTGTGATATAACGCGATGTAGTCCGGTAAAATCAACAATTCTTTCGGAGGAACACGTCATCGCCATCCTCAGGGATTGAGACAGAATAAGATAGAATAAGTCTGCACTGCTCTCTACACGTTTCATGATGGTATCTTGGATGGAGGTGACATGTTCCTATGAAACTTCTTTGACTTTCTACGGGCTACGCGATGTTATATCCCAGAAGAGAAAACGCTTCAAGATTCAGAGCTTTTATTGTCGCTTTGAGGTTCCAAACATGAGTGCCGCTCGCTACTGTAGGCATTTAGAATCATATTCAGGCTCATCCCACAAACTGGCAACACTGACACGTCAGCTGATTCACATGTGCCTGCAATTCTGACATTAAGTTAATTGAGATTTGGAGAAATTGGTGGATTATAAATGATATGTCCCTTCCCCAAAATATCACTGGAATTAAACGTCAACATGGGGATCTGGGAGGCCATTTTGTAGATCCACTTTCGTTGGTACATTTCACAGGAAAATTTCCGTTCTGATGCTCTGTCACTTTATGGAGAAAATGGGGAGTTGTACCATCTTGTTGAAAAAGTAATATGTCTCCAAGGACTTATTCAAGCTGTGATATTATACTTTAAAAAATTTGTGGTTTCTATTTGTACCGCCTACCTTAGTACAATAAAATTTTACATGTTACTGAGAGAGTGGAGTCATGTGTTTCATATGATTTTTGCAGTAAATTGCGATTCTTGTCCCTAAATAAGATTACAGCATTAACCAGTCGATATTTGTAGCGGAGATGTGAAGTGTTTCCTGTGAGGTACGAATTAAAGTTTTATGTATTATTTAGAAGAAATTCAGTCTTAAAAACAAAAAAGTAAATCAATGTTATCGATTGGTGGAATTTTGCTTCTGTTACTGCAACTAAATTTTATAGCTTTGTTTAGTTTGGGTATCTTAAGTGATTCAAAATAAGGTTTCTACAGCGTAAAAATAATTTAGAATCATCCTGCACTATATACAGTCTTTGAACAGAGTGTAATAGTGGGATGTGTTCTTTTTGCCCGTCCACATATTTCACACCCAAAACTATTAAACTACTTTAGACTAAATTTTGTTACTGGGAATCTAAAATGATAAGTATCGCGATAATTTAATTTTGGTTCCAAGGGCTCCAGTATATTTTCTTAGCCTACTCAACAATGTTCTTAGTAGCTCAGACTATACAGTGTCAACAGATAGGATAATTTCATGAAGAATTAGTTAGAAATGTTATGGAACGAAACTGCCGTCCCAATTTGAAGTAATAATTCAGAAACTGCCTGTTGATACTGAGGAAAACCAAAACAAAATCAGGATAGTCAGTGCCCCGGTGGAGGCTGGAATCGATCTTTCCCTAATAAAATTCGGAATTGTAACCGCTTTAACCGATCGGCTCCGCAGCTCTCACGTAACCTCCACTTTACATGGAGCACTCATGTGATTTTAAAAGGATCTTCGTTCAAAGACTTATACAGAATATAAGACAGGGATATCACTCAGATCCATACGTTATTTTACATGTTCTATGTGGTATATACGTGAAGGAGTACACAAAATGTAACACTGTCACGTATCCAGGTAACGCGACAAATTAGTGGGTTCCAGATTAGACGAAGCTGTTTATTGGATAACTCCTTCACAATCACAGCTACAATCACTCTGAAGTAGCGCTTTCCAGACGATGTGACCCGACTGGTCCGTCGTCTCTCACGTCCGACTTCAGGTTCTGAGCTGGTTTCTTCAGCTGTCAGCTCTGCTCTGCTCGCCACTAATCTGGTCTCCATTCTGGTCTTCTCTTGATCTGATCTCGATTGAGTCTGGGTCTTATATTAAGACCGACGGTCAGTCGGCCAGTCTCTCTTGGCAATAAAGCACCCATCTGGGACTTACGACCAGATATTTATTACCGTCAGACAGTTGTGGGTATGTTGATGTGGGCGAGGAAGACGGGTCTGGAACTGAAAAGTCAAAGTCACATTGCAACTGAGCCCCATCTGGGGCTAATGACCAGATACTTATTACTGTTTGACCGTTACTGCCTTGTTTTATTGTAGGGTGCCCTCTCTGACGAGAGGACGAGTCTGTCTCTTCTATATGAAGCTTGGGACTCGCGACCATATTTTACTGTCTCAGATTTGAGACTTCCGTTTTTGTCGCCTCCTATGACTCGCAGTGACCTCGACTCAAAGTCAAAGTCACATTGCGACTGACCGTCAGTCAGTCGGTAAGTCTTGGTTTCGAGACCCATCTGGGACTAATGACCAGATATTTATTACTGTTTGACAGTTACAGCCTTGATTCCGTGGTGCGCCCTCTCTGACGAGAGGACGGGTCCGTCTTTCGTATATGCTGCTGATTTCTTCTGTTTTCTTATCTTCTACAGCCGGACGGACTAAAAGACAGCTTCTTGAAAGTTTCGTTTCTCGTGTTATCTAGTGTATCTGCTGCAGTCGGAACTGAAGTATTTCTGACGTTCATTCCCGTGGTAACGGTCTCTTATGTATGCGCTGTCTCGGAAACGTGTTTTCATTTTTAACTAACATGTTGGTTTTATCTCTAGCATATTAGTTGTTGCGGGAATAATGCTTATTAAGCAGTTGCCTGGCAATGGACGTTTCTGTATGCGCTGTCTCGGAAACGTATTTTAAAAAAGCCGTTATCTAGCAATGGACGCCCGTTCTGACTTAAGATATTCCAGCTTTAGGCGGCACGTCACAATATATTTGTCTGCAGTATAGAATTTCTGAAGTGTAATTAGTTTCGTGGCAAGGTATGTATATGTATCTGATGCGTAGGAACATTAAGGCTAATGAGGCATGCAAAATCACAGGAACATGTTTGTCTAATTTATTCACTACAGTTAATTGAAATTGGAACATGCCTTTCCACTCTTGCCTTCTCTATACAAACATAGAAATGGCTGAAGTAGCTACCGGAGTATGAATTAACTTACGAAACGTATTCACATCAGATTTGGCGTTCCCATGGCGGTGGGTGTCAATATTAATGTCTTCTGAGATATGATATCTTGTGACTTAGAATATTCCTGGACCAACACATACATTTCGTTAGAACGGAAGAGGCTTCTCTTCTGAAGATTGAGGTTCAAATCGTCTATGAATATAACACAGCGGGTTGTCAGAACATCTGCTGATATGGTTCGGTTTGCGGACATCCGCCGATAGACACAATGAGTGCATTAAACATCTCACATAACTAGTAATCAGAACATCAAATATAACATGATATATTAATCAAAGCATCAACGGATATAACACAAAGTGTTGTCAGACCGTATGCTGATAAAAAGGTGTAAGGCCACATCTCCTGATGTTGATGAGAACATCTGACATAGCACGACGATTAATGAGAACATCTGCGATATAATACAACGGATTAAACAAAACATCTGCGACTATAACACACAGGTTAATCATAACATCTGCAATATAATATGATTTCTTTATTGCTAGTGGGGTGGGACTAAGTCCTTTGTACTACGGCCACTTCTGGCCTACTGTACCAGCCTCAGATGAAGATTTGCAGGGGAAACCGAAGTACTCGGAGAAAACCTACCCCAGCGCCACTTTGTCCATCACAAATCTCACTTGACCAGACCCGGGATCGAACGCGGGCCGTCGCGGTGGGAAGCCAGCGACTAACCGCTTGAGCTATGGCGCGGCCTTCCTAGATCCCTAACATTCACTTTTATTCTCGTCTACTTCTGTCTTTCCCAAGCAATTCTTCTCCTGAGGCATTATAACGAAAAACTTAGTGGCAATTGTCCCCTCATGCCTACCATGATCATACGACGTATATAGGCTTTATATAAGGCTTTTTTTCCCTTGGCACTACAGCCCCAGTGGGCCTAGGCCTACCTCCGTTCACTTCGGTTTTTCTGGATCTTACACATACGGTAGGACTCCTTGGGCGGGTGATCAGCTCGTCGCAAGGCCTCTACCTGTAGAAAAACACAGAAAAACGCACACAAACATCCATGCCCTGAGTGGGATTCGAACCCACAATCCCGGCTTCCGAGCGAGCGAAGACAGTATATGCCTTAGACCGCTCGGCTACCGTGACCGGATTATATAAGGCTTAGGTCGGAGTATAAGTCTGTCCATCTGAGAGAGTTTTATTTCAGTTACTCGACTGAAACAGTTAAGGGTCCAGCAAATCAATTAAATAAATGTTTAACAGATGACGGACGACTAAGCGCATTCAATACATTATTGAATCCGTAGATTTTGATGCCCCTATATAACAGACCAAATAATCACTATAAATTCTACAGTTCTACATCACTGAGTTGTGTATCCCGATGAAATTAAACAACGAAACAAAATCCGTGGCTTTAGTTCGCACGCGAACTATACCGACCGAGCGACCGCCGCTTGTCGGCGAAGTTAGTGCCAAATTTAGCGGATAGAGGGTGTCGCGTAGTCAGCGCAACCGATCCTCACGGCGGTTAATCTCTGTTTTCTTGACCGGAGCCGCTATTTCCTTGACATAGCTCCTTAATTATCCTCACGAGGCTGAGTGGACCCCGTTCCAGACCCACTACTTCTCAGAAAATGTGGTAGCGCCGGGAATAAAACCCGGGACCTCTAGATTTGTAACCAGGAACTCTGACCATTAGACCACAGAGGCGGTTTCCCGATTAAATTTTCTTAAATTGACTTATTAGTTTAGACGTGTTTATTTTAAAACCTGTGTTCTCGCTCTTCCTTCAAATCCTCTTCCTTAGATAACAAACTTTCGCTTCAAATTATATTATACCCAATCCATAAAACTGCAGAACCCTCGTTCTTTAATTATATTTGTGTTTTGGCAGAGTTTTGCAGCATATAAAAAATTCTGCTGTCAGCACAAATCTGAAAAATCGGAAGTAAAGAAAACTGAAATATATATCAGGAGATGTGTAAAGTATTTATACAGCAAAAGAGATTCCTAACCACGAAACGTAATTAAGATGGAAGTAATTATGTGTATATTAAATTAATCTTACATAACTAAATTGCTACTCTTTACCACCACACTAAGGAAAGCATTATAATAATTAGAAATTTCAAAACAGCCTCAATTTAATTAACTGCTAGCTGTGTTAAATTCATCAGCGCATTAAACTGGCAAAAAAAAAGAAAGTTCTTTTAGAAAGTTCCCTAGCATTAGTTTTGTAAAACGTATTGTTTAATATTCGCCGTAAATCCTTTATATTCTCATGTTTCTCATGAAATATGAGATAGAAATATACACAAAACTACGATTTTAATCTACCGTTGAGATTGTAAGTACTCACGGCTGTGAAAAGACTTGATTTCTAAGTTGTGATATTACATAGTCTGATCGAACTTTACCGACGTTTCCTTCGATAAACTGGTAAACTTTCTCAAATTGTACAGCGTTACATCCGAGAAAACAGTAACAATTATAACCTCACCTTACCTTTTGTACAAATTCCAGACTTGGTCTATATTTTATGAGCATGACATATATTTCAAGAAGGATCTGATCTTCTCACAGTGGTTGTTATGAAAAATTCTGTCTTCTGTGATATAACGCCGTGTATTCCGTTTAAAGTCATCCTACGTTTCGGAAGAATAATTAGCCTCCATCTCCAGGGTCGAATAATAAGCCAAGCAAAAACCAATATAAAGTAGGCAGAAAGACTACTCTTCTTGCTGCCTGCTTCATGTTGGTTTCTTGCTTGGTTTACTCTTAAGCAATGGAGATAGGGGCGATTTGTTCCTCGGAGATGTCAGTTAACTCTCACTGGACTAGACACATTACATCCTAGATTACAGAGCTCTTCATAACCAAAGCTGTGAGAAGTTCAAATCCAAAATAACTTCAATTGTCAAGCAACTCCTAGCGGAAGTGTCTCACATATAATTAAAAAAAAATATTTCTAAGATTTTAGGATCTCATACTAGATATTCACATGTCTTTCACATAAATTTACTTTTTGCTTTGTAACGAACATCTAAAAATGATCTTAGAAAAACAGTATTTGAAATGTAAACAGACTCAGATTGCCTCAACAGATAGCCTGTTGCCAATTATTTTGTGAAAACAGTACAGAATAAGGCATCGGCTCAGTAGACACGTTCCCGCGGCAAAGAATACACGCAACAATAAAAAAATTGTTGGAGGCGTCGTTTTCTATATGGTCCATGTCTTACCAAAAGAGATTCTGTGGATATATCCGTTTATCCCCCTTTCGTTGCTATGCAAATTCTCTGTAAACACGTTCCCGCGGCAAGGAAGAATTACTGGAGGCGTCATTTTATATGCGGTGTCGTATCAAAGAAAAGGAGGAGATTAGTTGTTCCCCGAACTTCCTGTTCAATGAAGCAAACTTAATATTACGCATAACAAACATGAACGTCGATTTCAAGCATTTAAAGTGTCTGAACTTTAAATCTTCCTCTGAATAATATAAATCTTTGAACAAAACTGAATATTGTGGGATAAAAGGCTTATATTTTGTTTTAAAATATGGTAGTTTGTCACTATTAATCAGTGTTGGCTCTTGTTAGCTGTTGGAAAATGTGTTGAGAATATTGAATATCTAACGTTTCACCTTCTCACTCTCACAGACTCGCTACTGCTGCTCTTGCCGCAGCCGAGGTTGACCTTTTCAGTTCCCTGAACAAAATGTACTCTCTTCCCACCACAAGCTAACTTCGCTTGAAACAGGCCGGCGTCCGACATAATAAATTAGCAATATATATCCGTATTTGTGTAAATGTGAAGTGACGTTTTACCATCTGACATTTTAAAATCAATATTCTTTTACCAATAAATGTAACAGAATAGAACTTCGATACATTTTCCTATATATTTATAAAAATAGGTTCTTACGCATAAACCTTTTCAGTGCGACGACTTGGAAGTTCCCAGTTTTGCGCATAGGAAAACTAAATTTCTTATAACTTTGATCAGCGTTCTGACCATGTTGTGTAATACTCAGAATTACTGGATTTTTGGACTTTGTCCATCGTTCTTTATTCTAAAATCTTGAGAACAAAACGTTTTGGAAGCTGGAACTGTTTCCGCGATAAGATGAGGAGGATACACTTATGATTGTGGTTAGCTCTTTCTAAGGAACACAACAGAGTAGAAGTCCCCTCCACACCTCACCTGAGGACAGAAACAGAGTAATTATCCGAAACGTTGTGTTTCCTAGTTTCTAGAATAAGGGACGGAGAACAAAATCCAAAAATCCAGTAATTGGGATCAGCGTTTTTTTTCTAAAAACATTCAGTTTCTTACTGAAGGGAAAATGTCAGTATCTGGAATTTGAGGGTAATTTTCTGGAAGTTCTATTCTTCAAATAATCGCATAGAAACAGTGCAGAGGTTTAAGGAATGCTGAAATGTGGGGGTCAAGATAATCTTATCTCGATTTATGCATTGCTTATTTGACAACGCTCTCAGTAGCTCAAGCAATTCTATTAGTGAATAATGAATTGAGAAGGATGTCAAAGGAAATGTTCGTGTCCTGGTTTTAAACATTATCGAGAAATCTGCCTCGAATGACTAAGGAAAACTAAGAGAAATCTCAATTATTACAGTTGGTGTCCCGACCGAGATTCGAAACTGGTAACTCTTGAATACAAATCACATGAATTACCATTGAGGGAAAAAATTGGCCGCGTCATAGCTCTAGCGGTTTGTCGCTGGATTCCCACGCGGAAGACCGGGTTCGGGCCCGGGTCTGGTCAAGTGGGATTTATGGTGGACAAAGTAGCGCTGAGGCAGGTTTTCTCTGACTACTTCGGTTTCCCCTGCCAGTCTTCATTCCACCAAATTCTCCATCATCATAATCAACCGGGGCAGGTACAATAGGCCAATCAGCGGTCGCCGTGCCGAGTGGACTCAGCTGGACTCCACCCCCCACTATGCGAATTAAAAAAATCAAGGAAAGCTTCCACATATTTACAGTAGAAGTGGATGTAGGACAAACGAGCATGTTCTACATCAGCTACATCATTATTATGGAACCAGCAGGAATTCAAATCTTGAGATAATTAGCAATATTTCATGGAATTCGGGGGTAATAATGAAAATCTTAAATTAATTGTTTGGCGCAACACTACATTTGGTGCTAAACCACTTTATTCAGTAATAAATTACGGTGAAAATTTCGGTTAATTTAAAGTATTGATGTGTCAAACTAAAGTTAACGTGATATTCTGATTTTAAATTATCATTGTGGTTACTTATCGATGTTAATTCTATTAATTTGTTTTACACCGTGAAGATGGGGTTGATTTTGCAGAATTTTCGGAAGCATATGCTGACTACATCTTCAGTCTCAATGTGTTTAGTTTGGTTAGTTTCTGTGTGTATCGAGCCGTATATANCATGCATATATATATATATATATATATTTCAGACCAATTTAAATTTATCATTGTTAGATTTGTGGCCTTTTATACGTACGGAATTCTGTGCTAAGTGATTATTGCAATATTAACCATATAGTAACTATGTGGTAACAAATAATCTCCCTTTTTACCCCACCAAGTACCGGTCCAGGGATGGTCCCATTTGAGAAGCAAGATTGTGAAGAATTGCTGGCTGGTCAAGCCTGTCGTACCAGCATTCATGTGGATTGACTGAGGAAAACTAAGAAAACTTCTGTCAGTTTATCCAATCTCGGAATCGAGATTTGAAACCAGACCTTCTCTAAGAGAAAACAGGATAGCTACACAACCAAACATGACCTTCGAAAACCATTTCATATAGCGAGAAATGTCAGTCTTTTTATGACCAGACACATTGGTTCTCTCATGTGGATATCGTTCCAGTAGCTATTTTCTCAATGATTCTATTTATAGGGACATAGAGGAGTATACCTCTAACCAGAGGCTTCTTCAACTCAAAAAAAGAATATTCCTGGTATGAGGATCATAAAACAGAATGGGATAGGGAACAATTCACCCACGAAAAGGAAAACGGGATCGTAGGCGAAGTGAAGGCTTCAGCTCTCACCAGAAGAAGCAGCCCAAGAAATCAGGGATTCGAACAAAGACATAAAAGCATCATGGTACTCGTTCTTCTTGAAGTAAACTCATAAAATTAGCGGCCTCTAGGGTAACGTTCCCACCTCATGACTTAAGGTACGCGTGTTCAAACTCGGCGGAGGTCGTGGAATTTTTAAGGGCGGAAAAATTCAGGGAACAAGTCCTCCGGGATGGACTTTAAGCCGTGGGTCCCGTGTCGTAGATTTACGGCACGTAAAACATCCTCATGTCTCTAGGAGACCTCTGAGCAAAATTAGGCAAAATGTTTCCCGCCCAAGTAGTTTCCAATGCCTCCGGTAGATGGGGAAGTTATCGGGTGCCAATGCCAGTAGAGAGCCGACCTCGCTGGCAGAAAGGGGAGATAGCGAGCACCAGTATTGGTAGGGTATGGCGACAGTAGAAATTAAATGGCGACGTACAATAGACTATTAGTCGCGGTGCATGGGGAAACCCACCCCCTCTATACTGAATAACTGAAACTCATAAAATTAATACTCAATATATGGATATTTAAATAACGTAAGGATATCAGGCCTGTCGTCAGCGAGCTCCGAGCATTCTGATACAAAGGCGAGCTGCTATAAATATTCTGGAGGTTTGGATCACGAATTTCGACCTGGACACTGAGGCTCCTGCATGAGGTTTTCCTTGCCTTCAGTTCCTCCAGGCACATCCCAGGACAATACCTCGGTTTGGAAACAATCGCTTCCAAGTCTCTCCAAATCATTACTCACCAATCATCATATAAAAAAGGTAAGTAAAAGTATCCCTGTAACAGGCCGTGGAGACCCATAGGGTTGTGGGATGTTGAGGTACCCACATTTTCTAGACAATCGGCTCATAGATGGCGGTAAGTTTGTCAGCCCTACGCCCGTACCACACTTTACCCCCAAGAATATTCCTGGTACTCATTTCTGTTAGAGGCTGAGTCGACCCCAGGACCATAGTGCGGTTGGAAAGATTAGTTCAATTGAAAAAATCCAATGAGCTAATCGGGATTCGATCCCGCGACCTTCCTGCTTGTAGCATAGTGCCTCAACCAACTACGCAATAAAATAATGTCTTGTTGGACATTATCCATTGTCCTATTTTTATTTAAAACAACGCTTCGGAGACTGGACTCTGCCTCCTTGCTCATTAATGAAGCCTACTAAGTTGGACCCAATTAATAGAACCAGTCCCTATCTCTGGGCATATCCAGATTACGTAACGTCGAATATTATGACGATTAATATCGAAAAGTTTAAACGATGGGCCTAAATGAATAGGTTTTTACCTGAGGACGGAGTCAGAGTAGAGTCCCCGAAAAGTTGTTTTAAATAAAGAAAAAACTTGACGATGGATGATATCCAAATGTCAATATTCGCGTTAATATATCGTCATCAAATTTAGATCTTAATCACCATATCATTCCGAACAAGGGCTAGGCTTATAGTAAGAAGCGGGGCTGGGCTGTTATGTTTATCGGGTTCCATACAGGCGAGGAATTACCTGTTTATCTATAGCTTCGTGGACTCTATCTTCTCCATGGTGTCATGTTTATTCGGTCATAGTGCTGTAAGCAAGGTAAACAGTTTCACAAAGGAATATACAAGACCGAGTGTTGTGTCATGGATGAAAGACTCAACTTGTTAGAGAAAATAACCATTACGTGAAAATTCGTTTGAGAATACATAGACCTGAAATAAAATTCTATACCAATTTCCTTTGTATTATCACTTATATTATCTTCCTCCCCTTTATCGCCACACGCTGCTCTGCTATCTCTAGAAAATCACGTGATTCATTCAATTCTGATAACATCATGAGAGATGCCCTGTTTCACCACTGGGGTGCGTCGAACGGTTTTGTTCATCCTCAGACGAATGCTGGTCCAGCTTTCAGACAGAAGACAAACGAGACACACAACCCATCACAATTGATGCAGACAGATTGAAACCTCTGTGAAAACAGAACAGAGATTTGCAGGAAAAGCAAAATTATCCATCACCTTGTAGTGTTTAGTGCTAATTGAATAAAACAAGTACGAATTTATGGACCAATAAAAGAGAATGGGATATGGAGAATAAGATATAACAAAGAGTTATACAAATTATATAAGGAGCCAGAGATCTCAGTGACGATAAAAGATTGCAATGGGCTGGGCATGTACAGAGAATTGATAAGGAGCGTATCCCAAAGAAAATATTATACAGTACAGTAGGTGGTAGGATACGTGCTGGGAAACCAAGAACTAGATGGATTGATGCGGTGGAAGAAGATGCAAAGAAGTTAATGGGCGTAAGGAACTGGAAGAGAGCAACGCAGGGTAGAGAGAAATGGAGAGGCTGGGTAACGGAGGCCAAGGCCCGACATCGGGCTGTTGCGCCATAGAAGAAGAAGAAGAAGAAGAATAAAACAAGTATTTAACTCATTCAGTGATAGCGATGACGGTATTATAATAATAATAAGTTCTAGGAAGAAGTAATCGCCTCGTTCCTGTCACTGCAATTTTAGTATCTGATAGGAAAAGTAGGAAGAAAAATTTTGTATGTATGCCTAATGAAGTCTATAAAGCAATACAGTTTGTGAAGCTGCAGGTTTACTATTACTGATGGGGCTGAATTGTGTGGTACATTCTTGAGACGGTCTCAGATGGCATGACGTACATACCAAGTTCCACGAATATTGGTTCAGGAATTCAAAAGTTAACAGGAGGGATACCCATACAGACACGAATACACACAGACAGGAAGGTGATCTCTTAAGCCTATTCTTATTTTTTCAAAACAAGGAAAGTAGACTAGTAATGGTTTTCATCTTTTCTTTTAATTTCGCTTTTTCCGAATAAAGTTAGGGTATTTTACAGGTGTATTGTGATGTTTTCTTGTCGCATAACACGCGTTTATTCACTTAAAGTGGCGTGCAATTGATACTACATCGTAATTAATTATTAATTAAATACAACATTTGGCTACAAATTTTGACCGATCAATGGGCCATATCCTCGTTTCTTTCCACCTTTAAATTAATACGTCCCACACAAAATTATAATTAAAGCTTACATAATGCGGTAAATATTAGTACCACTTGCATCTACATCATGGTCACTGTCTTCGTCAATTTCCACTGCTGTCAACATATGGTAGGTTTCTATCCGTGTATACTGATCTCATATCAATAACAGTAATGGTCAATAATGATGTGAATAGTAGGTCTATTACTGCGAGTGTTAGTACTTAATAACACCAATAGCAATAGTACTTTACATGCTGTCCTTTCATTATGTCTGCAGAGTTTTGAAGCCTGTATTGGGAACAGAATAAGTTTTTCCAGCATCTCATTGTTGTCATTTATGCTCTCCGCCCTGTATTATATCTTCTCCCATCTATCTTCTCCTATTCTATTTATTCGTACAGTTTAAATCACTTTCTAGGTGACATTTTTAAATTATATTATCGGCCTTAAGTTTCGCATATATATATCAGTATTAATTTTCTTGTCTAGACTTATACACGCGCCTTAAATTCGCATTATAAATATTTAGAGTCTATAGTTAATTAGAAAACGGAAGGCTAATTGGATTGGTCATGTTTTACGCAGAAACTGCCTTCTAAAAGAAGTTATCGAAGGAAAGATAGATGGGCGGATAGAAGTGACAAGAAGACGAGGAAGAAGACGTAAGAAGATGCTGGATGACCTTGGGGACAGAAGAGGATACTGTCATTTGAAGGAGAAAGCTCTAGATCGCATTAAGTGGAGGAATTGTTTTGGAAGAGACTGTGGACCTGTCGTCTTGACAGATTACTGATGATGATGATAGTTAATTCAAATAACACAATCGAACAAAAGATTAAAGAGAGGATAGCGATAGGAAATAAAGCATATGCTGCAAATTTAACACTGTTTAAAAGTAAATTTATTTCTAAAACAGCTAAATTAAGATTATACCAGATTGTAATTCGACCAACAGTAACCTATGCCTGTGAAACCTGGACACGTAAGGAAGCCATTAAACATAGACTTTTAGTCTTTGAAAGAAAAACTCTAAGAAAGATCTTCGGGCCATCAAGAAACCATGATGACTCCTGGAGAACTAAAACAAATGAACTAGATACTCTAATAAAAGGAAGGAACGCAGTTAACTTCATCAAAGCCCAAAGAATAAGTTGGCTTGGACACATCTCAAGGATGGAGGCTGGACGAACAGTTAAAAGAATATATGTCTGGCAGCCACACGCTATAAGAAAGAGAGCCCGACCTAAGATTAGATGGAAAGATGACGTAAGGAAAGATCTAAAGGATTTAGGAATTTATAACTGGACAACGCGCACAGGACAGAAGTAGTAGGAAGGAAATTGTTGAGAAGGCCAAAGCGTTCAAGAAATGAAGCTGTCGAGCATTATGGAGATGAAGCTCTTTCTTTTCTGTCTATTCCCCACATTAAGGTTTCGCTATTTCATTTTATCATTCCTTTAATCAATATTTTCTGGATCTGAGTTTTTCACTGCAGTGAATATAAGGGTCACTTTCTCCTGGGATATAACGCCATATAGTCAAGATGTAAATATCTTGGAAACAGCAAGCTGTTCAAGCACTTGATATCTGTACCAAACTACACTGTGTCACATCTCAGAAGACTGCAAACTTTTAATTTTTGCGTAGTTTGAGGGATCGGAGTTCGAGTCCCGGTAAGGGGAAAATTCTTCTCCGCTTCAAGACTCCCAACCTCCTGCCTAATGCGCACGGAGTGCTTTTACTCCCGAGGGGTAAAGTGGCCGGGGCGTGAAGCTGACCTCTTACCAGTAACTAGTGCCGAGATGAAGACTATATGGATCTATACATCTACTCCCCCATATGTTCATGGCGTAGTGGTTCATTAGTTAGGTATATGGACAAGTGCTGGATAGTATTTCATTTTGTGAGTCCTTTCGATCAGTATTATTTTGTCAAAATTTTCCTAAAGTAATGCAATATCAAGGCAATAATATGACAAATGAAACAAAAATACATTTTCATAGCCCAGTGAATGAAGTCTAGAAGTGGAATAGCGCGCTATGCTGTAATGGATACTTGTCCGACTTCAGTGGAATACACAAGCAATAGCGATAAATACATAACATTTATTCTAGAAGACCGTTACACAATGCACAGTTCCGTGGCGGTATCTTTGAACTTTCATTCTTCCATTACGCTGAAACGCAGTTGGTGCCTCACCAAACGGGAGTTTCAGTAAAGCTTATTAATATAATTTGTACGGGACCCAGTTTGCTGTAAAGGTCAAGGAGCACTTATAAACGGAGTTGTAAGCGCCGATTCCTCCCTTGGTGATGAGTACGGGGAACAAATCTTATCATGTTTGTAGTTCTGAACGCAAAGTGATGCTCGCCATTTATCAGAGGGTTGGCTACGAAGGTAATTCACTATCGGAAATAGCTAACTGGAAATAATTACTTTAGTGACAAAAACGTTGCCAAATCTAATGCCATTACTTCTTACACCATTATGTAATCCAAACACATCACTACTTTTGTAATTGCTCTTGAACGCAATGTGTTTTCCGTAACAGAAGCAGGAACATTTCTGCTTTGATTATGTTGGCCATATATTTCTAGCGGCTACTCTCACAGGATGGCCGATCATGGTACCCGCGAGCTTAAGTCATGAACTGTCTTCACCCTCTTCAACATTTGGGTTGTGGGTTCGAATCCCACTAGATGCATGGATGTCTGTTTGCATTTATTCTGTGTTTGTGCCGTCCTGTGTGTAGGTAGCGGCCTTGCGACAGACTGATCCCCTTCCAGGGAGTCATATAGACTACGTATTAGATTATGAAACTGTAAATGTGGCCAGGGCCCAACAAAGGGCTGTAGAGCCACTGACGATTGAATGATTGAATTCTCAGAGAATTATCATAGTAATAAACAGTATTATTGGTTACGGGCTATTGATCAATGCTGTCAGCTATATTACGTACGGTGTAAAGATGAATAGTGAATAATACATTGAAAAAATGTGGTACGAAGTGGTCGTGACCTGAAAGTTGTCCCTACTCCGCTTCTGTTCTTCCTTTGTTGTTATACTACTACTACTACTACTATTACTAAGTTAAAGGCAAAGTTGCCCCTCTGCTTAACTAATNTTTTTTTTTGGAGGAATATATTGCCTCTGTGTTCAGGGTCCAGGAGTAAGCCATTCTTGACCTCGGCACTAGTTGGAGGAGAGTGGTCAGCTTCACGCTTCGGCTGCATTACTCCCGGAGGAAGAGCCCCGGTACCCATTGGATAGGAGGCTGGGTAGACCCCAGAGTCGGTATGGACGATATGGACAAGAAAAAATTCTGACAGTACCGGGACTCGAACTCCGACCCCTCGGTCGTCCAGTCCACTGGCAGTAGCTATACCGACTGCGCTACTCCGACTCGTGTATTATCTCGGCTTCGAATTGAGGGACTAGGTAAAAATAACAAAAACTCTGTCCGGATAGTCGGCCTATCGGTCGCGAGATTTGAACCTGTAACTTCCAGACACGAAGCAGAATTTCTATTCATTTGATTGAGACGTTCAATTAGTAAATACTACTACTAATACCTCCACCATCACCATCACCACACTACTACTACTACTACTACTACTACTACTAATAATAATAATAATAATAATAATAATAATAATATTAGTATTTGTTTACATGCGTACTGAACAGCCCAAATACCAAATATGAAGTAAGTATGGAAAAAAAAGTGAACAAAATAAACATACATAAAAATAGAAAAAACAAGGCAACTTGTATTATTTAGACAATAACAATTTAATTAATGTAATCACGCAGACGAATAATAATTCAATTATTATTTATTTAACTGCAAATGTAACAGTGCAGAAGCCAATTACAAAGTTAATGAGGGTAAAGAAAGAAAAAACAACAAAACACAAAACAAGCAAAGCACAAATTCAATAAGGCAATAATAAAAATAATAAATTTTCATATATTTCCACGAACAATGTTGTTATTGTAACGTTAATGTATTGAACCCTACATTAAATAATATTGTACGCGGTAGTGTAGATGATTCAGGCACTATGCTGCAAACCGGAAGAACGCGGGTTCGTTTCCAGATGAGGTCATTGGATTTTTCAATTAACCTAATCCTTCCAGCCTCATTATGACCTGGGGTCAACTCAGCTTCTAACAGAAATATGTACCATAAATATTCCATGTGGTAAAAGGCGGCCGACGTGTAAGGCTGACAATCTCACCGCCATCTGTGAGACGATTGTCTAGAAAATGTGGGAGCCTCGACGTCTCACAACCGTTTCGGCCTCCACAGCCTGCAAGAAGGATCGTTTTACTTTTGTGTATTAAATAATATTCGTGTCTTCATATCTGTACATCAAAATTAGGTTAAGTCCAAGCAGTTGCTACGTTGTAGCAAAATACCGGAGCGACATTATGTGCCAGTAAAGTACAAAGAATATTTCTCATAGTTATGAGAAATTTAGTCGAACATATTCTTTTAGTATTTCACGAGAGCCTTGTGAGTAAAGGAAGAAACCCGTGGACAAGGTTCTGTCTTATGTCCTAAGAATCTCTTGCATTGCAGAAGAAGCTGATATGTCCACTTACTTGACTGTCCAACCACGTGTTGCTCGGTAAGAGGGTACGTCATAAAAATTGCAGTTAAATCCCAGAGTGAAATGTGATGGACGTGCTACATATGGAGCTTAGTTGCCGTTTAGCGTCCTCTTTCCTCCCCCTTACCTGGTGATGCATGACAGTTCTTGTGCTTTGAGTCCGCAGATTATGCCCTAGTCTAAGAATGCCAACCAGTATTTCCTCGTGCATTTCTGCTACACTAATACTATTTAGTTCACAGAAACACTATTCTCTAAACTTAAAAGTTATGAAAAAAATAACGTTTACTAAATTAATGCATAATGTATATCTAAAATGGCGGGTCACGGTAGCCGAGCGGTCTAAGGCATGCACTGTCTTCGCTCGCTCGGAAGCCGGGATTGTGGGTTCGAATCCCACTCAGAGCATGGATGTTTGTGTGCGTTTTTCTGTGTTTGTCTACAGGTAGAGGCCTTGCAACGTGCTCATCACTCGCCCAAGGAGTCCTACCGTATGTGTAAGATCTAGTAAACCGAAGTGAAACGGAGAGTTTCATGGAGGTAGGCCTAGGCCCACTGGGGCTGTAGTGCCGTAGGAAAAAAATATCTAAAATGACTTGAGGCATAGTCTGATATATTATCTTCGGAAAATATTAAAACTTTCCACAAATATTTCATGGTTTGGGGAATAGTGTACGATATTATTAAAGAATGCTTTAATATAAATTGAAAATTTTTGCAAATTTGTAATTGTATAAAATTTCAAATATTCTGAATATTGTCGAGAATATAAAACTTTTTTAATTTGTATAAATTCATTTAAACTGACTGCAAACAGAAATAATTCACGCGAATAATTGGTAGTACTTATGGTAGAGGCTTTAATATAATTATGTTGCCACTAGTTCAAAATTTAGGAGCCACATCATGACAGCATAATAAGATGCAACACGAAAGAGACAGTCGGACACCACAGATGATAATGACATCTGAGCAGAAGGAGTCTGCATTGTTGAGGTCACACGTGTCTAATACGCAACTTCTTTGCTTCCAAAATAACATGACTCCAAGAAATAACCCAGCAGACACCAGGCCGACAAATTAGTTCTGCCCCACACACACACACATATACGTACATAAACTTCCACCCTGCCAGCTGAAACCTCCAACAATCCACCCAACATGCAATCCACTCAGCATCTTATGTGTCTTTTCTTGTTGCTGTTGTTGCATTGTTGTAACTTCACTTTCTTAATCTTACACAGAAGGTAGGACTCCTTGAAGGGGGGGATCAGGCCGTCACCAGGCCGCTACCTACACAGGACACCACAAACACAGAATAAACGCAGACGGATATCTATGCCTTGAACGGGATTTGAACCTACGATCCGAGTTTTCGAGAGAGCGAAGACAGTTCATGCCTCAGACAGGGCGGCCACCGTGATCGGCGCCTCCTACATACACCTCTGAATTACCTACGATTAAGCAAAGACTGTTATGGGGTAGCAGAGTAGAAGTGGTTGAGGAGGGGGTGGGGCTGGTCACACAGTGAGAGTTTACTTAACCCCCTACTATCACACAAACCGCAATCCACGCTGAGAGCTCACTTCCAACAAGATATCAGAATCATTGATTTCGGACTTAAGAATGAAGGGGATAAAACTGACAGTGCAGGGACTAGGATACGAGCTAGCTGACCGCGGAATTACGATTCAATATCCGACAGAGGCAAAGAGATTTTTCTCTTTTCTACGACGTCCAGATCGACACTAATGACCACCCAGCCTTCTATGCAGTGAGTACCAGGGTCTAATTTTCCTGGGTAAAGCGGCGAGGGCGTAAAGCTGGTATCTAATATTAATCTCGTGTCGAGGAAAATAATGCGTGAAGCTATACCCCAGCCCCCATAAAATCTTTATGGTATGGTTGTTTAATAAGCTCAAGAACAACTTTATATTTTAAAACAACTTAGTTATGGAGCTGAACCATTCTTGAGGAGAAGCCAAATCTGCAGCTACTCAAGTATTTCCCAGCATTTTATGGAACCCGAAGGTTCATTACCGTGTTCACAAAGGCCCTCCACTGGTCCCTATCCTCGGCCAGATCAGTCCAATCCATACCATCCCATCCTATCTAAGATCCATTTTAATATTAACCGCCCACCTACGCCTTGGTCTTCCCAGTGGTCTCTTTCCACACTAAAACAACAAATTCTTACAATACCTTTATACTGTTTTGAAGTTCTAATATATATTTTTTATTTCCATTCTTATTCTTGTTATTCTTTCCTTCCTTTATCTAATTCTGCGTTTTGTATTTTATTCTTGCACTAATTTTTCTTTGCAGCCTTTCTTTTTTGCCGTGCAAATTCTGTCCTTTATCCTTTAACTCAGCGAAGGTTCTTGAAGATCTAACAACCTTTCGGCTAGTCAAGACGTTCACAGTGTTTTATGAAACCTTGAAAATTACTGCAACCTTATCACAAGATCCCCACACTGGCACTTATCCTAAGAGCCAAACGAAGGAAGTCCACTCCACATTACCTCGATTTATTTATCTACTATACATAATCATATTATCCCCTTATAAGCTTAGGCCATACAAATGGCCTCTCGCCTTTAAGCTTATACATATTTCTAGACTCTTCCATGCATGCTACACGCTCATTCATTGATTTGCTCACTCTAGTCATATCTTATAGAGTACAAATTTTAATATAACTTATTACAAATTTTCCCCATTATGTTTAATATATTTTATTTTAAATTAAACATATAAAATATTTGAGTGGATTACAAATTAATATAACAACTTCAAACCACTTCTTTTGCAAAGAAAATTTTAGAACAAAGAAAATATTTTTTACTTCAGTTTCAAATGAAAATGTCCGCTAAAATCTTAAAAGGGTTCAAAATGTAAGCATGTCAATATATAAATTTAATGACATTAAAACGACACCATTACTATTTGCCTTTCAAGATTCCCATTAATGAAGTTATTTAAAATTATGAATCTACTAGATAATTATACGTATCTCGGTTTACTTTTAATGATTATAAATGTGATTTTATATTTCTTGTCGAAATAATTCTCTACAACTTTTCAGATATACTACAAGGTATCTGTGACGTATCTAGTAAATATTATTTCCAAAATATTTTGAAATAATTACTTTATAAAATAACAAATTGCGATAAATTTGGAGCTAGCAGTAATATTTCCGACAAGAATTCGGGGAAAGTCGGTTTCTAATCTCGACCGAAACACCGACTGTATTGCCTCAAGTTTCTCTTCGTTTTCCTAAATTCATTGAAGTGAATGAACGTAGAGTTACCGACACAGACTAGGCCTGTCTTCTCCCTTTTCCTCGCAAACACACCGAAAGCAATCAGCTAGCCAAACAATACAATTCTCTAGTTTATACATTACCATAAATTAACTTCTGATCCATCCATAACTAAAAGACCTTTATGTGGTGTTTTTAAAATAATTTATGAACATATACGTATGTACTTGTACATATACTCCGTGGCCTGTAGTCTGCAAGCGAACTATACCGACCGAGCGACCGCCGCTTGTCGGCAAAGTTAGTGCCAACTTTTACGGATGGATTGTGCCGCGTGGCCAGCGCAGCAGATCCCCACGACCGTTAATCTCGATTTTCTAGGCCGGAGCTGCTATTTCCTTGAAATAGCTCCTCATTTATCTTCACGAGGCTGAGTGGACCCCGTTCCAGATCCATTACTTATCAGAGAATCTGGTAGCACCGGGAATTGAACCCAGGACTTCTGGATCTGTAGCCAGGAACTCTGTCCACTAGACCACAAAGGCGGTCACTTATATATATATACTATAAGGAATTTTGTAGTGTATTTCTCACGATAAAAGAAGTTATAAAATTTGAAAAAGTACATTCAGAAGGTAAATTTCACATAAAAATTACAAATGAAATTCTATTATTAGTTACTTATCTCGCAGAAATATGCTACGGCGTGTCTACCTACGCTGATAGAGTCTTCATTTAGTTTAAAGCATTACGACTTCATAACACGAAAGTTTAGTTAGCAAAAAACAAACACCATTAACGATAAAGCAGTGATTTACTGAAAAATTCACGTTATTTCTTTTCGGCGAATACATTTTGTTGAAATACAAATAGAAAATGAGATCGTTTCATTTTCAACAGTTTTAATCTCGGGCTTAGCCATGCCCCTCTTAAGAGTACTACCAGCGAACACGAGAACAAAGTAGACCAATGGATGTGCATTGAAGAGATTAAGTAATTTCGACTTGTAATTCCTTTCAATTTAATCCATATGACGTCAGTTCCGAATGCAGTCACCCTCGTACACATCAGCCAGGTAGAACAGACTCGAGAAAAAAGAAAGTGTGAAGTTAAACCGATCTTATTAAGGATCCTTAAGGTAAAAAAATGTAAAGTTGTCTCTGTGCTTAACTAATTAAACATCACACCATGAAGGCGTATGGGGGAGTGGATGTATAGATCCATATTTCCATGACCTCGGCACCAGCTGGGGGTGAGTGGTCAGTTTCACGCTCCTGCCGCTTTACCCCCGGGTAAAGAGCCCCTGGTACCCATTTGATAGGAGGTTGGGTGAACCTCAGAGCCGGTCTGGACGGCGTGGAGAAGGGAAAATTCCTGCCCCACCGGGACTCGAACTCCGACCCCTCCGTTCTCCAGCCCGTAGCCAGTCGTAGTACGCAGAACAATCTGTACATTGTACGTATTCCAGTCTTAGAGATTTTCTTAAGGGAGTTGTCTGGGGCACTTTCGAGAACCCACCTGAGACCAAGGGTGAGGTATCGGATGTCCCTATCGGCGAATGATAGAAGATGTCTTGAACATCCTGCTGTTAGTAGCCAAGTAGAAGATGGAATTATATCAGCCCCCACCTTGACTGGGCATGAATTTATGACGTTTGGGTCTGCACGGATAAAACCCATGGATATTAAGAGAGCTTTCAGCTGTAGATATGGTTGAGGTCCTTAAAGAACTCTAGCAGGACTGGAGCAGCACAGTGGAAGCGGTAGACGTCTGGTTCCTTAAGGGTCGACTGGAGGTTGTTCACCCCCATGTCAATACTCAATGCACAATATGGGCCATCAACAAATCACTGGTTTTCTTCAATATTCCGGTCAGATATTATGATACAAAATTAGAAACGAAAACGATTATTTCTACAAATTTTCTTACCGGTACCCTTTTCAATTTGCAAATTATTTGTCACCCTGCATGTTTAATTCCAAGTTACACGATTTCTGCAACTGCGAACTGAATAAACGAAGAAGCAGCACGGAAATAATCTTTCGTGTAAATTTTATTCTTAGGTTTTAACCGTCTGGAGATGTTTAACTTCGGATAATAAACCGGGTAGAATGTTGAAGGCTTGCAACGTTTCGACAAGCATCGCAGACAGCATCTTCAGGGCTAAACACTCTTAATCCCGGAAGCAGAAGTCGAACGTTAGAAGTAAATGATAATATTAACATTCTATATCTATATATGACTCTAGAGCACTCGTGGATCTTAGCCGCCTTTTCAGTTTCTTAACGTATATGCAGTTGGTAGGAACCCTTGAACGGGGGGGTCAACCCATCGCAAAGCCACTACTTACACACAGAACAACACAAACACAGAATAAAAGCACATATAGATATCCATGTATTTAGTGGGATTCGAAACCACGATCTCAGTGTTCGACCGGGAGAATACGGTTCATGCGTTAGGCCGCGAGGCCACAATATTACGAGAATGAAGCTTTTGTTAGATTAAAATAATAAAGGTAAATCTAAAACCTTTCAAGCCATTCAAACATAAAGAAAGCAGTCTTCTGGGATTTGGCACCGTGTATATGTGGTGTTAACCGACGTTTCGGAGGAACGTATCGCCTCCATCTTCAGGATAGAAGAAAAAATATAAGAAATCTGCAAGCGGAGAATCTGCTTTTACCGGTTCTCACGGTCTCTCCGCTTGCAGATTTCTTATATTTTTTCTTCTATCCTGAAGATGGAGGCGATACGTTCCTCCGAAACGTCGGTTAACACCACATATACACGGTGCCAAATCCCAGAAGACTGCTTTCTTCATAGTCACCGCCGTGAAAGCCTCAAATCTTACATTCAAACATAAATTTATATTACAGAAAACTTGAATCCCTTCGTCATAAAATTAAAGTTTTAAATTCGTCTAACCGTACACTTAACTGGCGTTGTTATTGATGTGCATGAGTTATGCGTTCCGTAACAGAAACTCTGGATGCACCAATGCTAATAAAGTAATTAATAATGGCATCTGATTATGAGACTATTATTATTAGGAACGCAAATTACTCAGAAATGTGTTACGTGTTCATGTGCTATGACACACAGGCTCTGCATATGATATTATGATGCTGTTGGTGCCTTTTCTTTCCTACCTGCCGGGATAGTTCATTCGGTATAGCGACCAGCTACGGGTTAGACGACAGAGGTGCCGGAGTTCGAGTCCCGGTAAAGTCAAGAATTTTCTCTTCTCCGCGTCGTCCAGACCGCCTCTTGGGTCCACCTAACCTCCTATCCAATTGGGTATTGGGGGCTATTTTCCCGGGGGTAAAGCGACCGGGACCTGAAGCTAACTACTCACCAACTAGTGTCGAGTTCAAGAAAACTGGATCTATACATCCACTCCCCCATACGTCTTCAGGGCGTAGTGTTTAATTAGTTAAGCACAGGGACAAATTTACCTCTACCTATGACGATTCTACAGTAACATGCGAACTCCTGTTTTATCTTGTTTGTTCTTTTCGCCTACTGTGTGAGATTTATCACATCCCTTCCAACAAATTTAATTAAAAACCTCATTAAGTTTTAGTCGTTATGGCAACCACCCTGCTAGTTAGCAAGTTACGTCATTAATACAATTAAACTCGGCATACTATACACACTTCGTTTAAAATGACGAAATGGTTAACTCCATTTCATAACGTAGACTGCTCAAAAAACCAGCTACAGAATAACCCCTTTGAAATGTCTCCTCTTTTGTTACGTGTATTTATACAAACCTTCGTCTATAGAAATACGGAGTATTTCACTGCTATCATGAAAAACATTTTTTTCAGCTGGTTTAGATGATCATGTTTTGCGAATACGAAAATAAGGCTCGAATAAAAATGAATGTGGGACTACTCCTAAACTAGAACAAATAAATTTGCTGCTGTTTTCAGTTGGTGCCCAAACATCGAATTCAGTTTCATTAGAAGTAAGTCATAGAGCCATTTAGGAACAGATTCCGCAGTAGGAGAGCTGCCGAAGGACGAGTATTTCCGAAAGTATGAGCTGGGTAGCTAGCATGACTACGGCAACCGTGTGGAATTAATTTCAGTTCGAGCTTGCAAATCGCAACCTGAGTTGTTGCTGAGCCGATTGTGTTATAGTCGAGGTTCTTAGAAGTGCATGAAATTTGCTAATCATCAATTTTTGCGTCATATTCACATCAAGAAAATCCACAAAAATAATTTTTCACGCTTCTATCAATTCACTGGGCTCTTTCCTTCAATTTATTTATACGGAATGGACAATTCTTTTAAATTATCAGTCACATGGTGGGGTGCAATTTATGTCTCTCAAATTCAGGGGAAATGCCTTACTTTACCGGAAGAGATGCCACACTGTGAAATATTCCATTCTTGTAAGCTTAAGTACAAATACATACTGTAATATGTACTTTAGATTACAGATGCTGTGAAATGGTACCGAAGGTCCAACGAAAAGAAGGTCAATAGACGAGGTCAGTGGTCTGCACAGCTCTACAGGAAGCAGTAAAAAGAATGAATGTTCAGGAAATCGGAAAGAGAGAGGCAGAAAATAATATTGTTTTTGTATTGCAAGTGTGAAAAACCTGGTCATGTCCTTCAGCGAGTTTTGGGGCAAGCAAACTCAGCGATTAGGAGCTGCATGATGTGACCTAAGAGCTAGCATAAATATTTGCCCAAAACTTGGGTGTCAGTCATAAATTTTCGCATCAATAAGAAATGGCGGGTCGTTCTCGGTAGCCGAGCGGTCTAAGGCATGTAGTGTCTTCTTTCGCTCGGAAGCCGGGATCGTGTGATCGAATCACACACAAAGCATGTATGTTTGGTATGTGTATGCATTTATCCTGTTTGTGTTGTCCTGTGTTTAGGTAGAGACCTTATGATGAGCTCATCACCCATCAAAAGAGTCCTACCGTCTGTCATATGATCATGAATTTGAGAAATCAGCCCTTTGCTCCAAAGTGGGATCAAGAGTAGATAAAAAATGGCGGGTAACGCCGGGTTTACTTCATTCCTTGAAAAAATCAGGAAAAATCCTTTGGGCACGCCGTGGAACTGTCGTTATCAAGAGCCTAAGGAGTGAAAAGAGAAAAAATTAATAGTTTTTTTTAATTCTGGAAGCAATTTTGAAAGGTGGTTTTCTAAACAAGCCTCAAAGCTTATTTATTGCTGACGAATCTGGTATTCACTTATTAAACAAATCTGGATAAACTGTAGGGAAAATGTAACAGTGATCTACGCTCAGAATTTAAAGTAACTTATTTTTCTTCTCAGCCCAAATGTAATTCTGGGCCGCTTTTTTTCCAGTGGAAATAATTCAGTGATATCCACATCAAACAATTCCAAAGATCCAGAATCATCTGTAAGTACTTCATTTTAGAAATGTAAACAGAAATTATTTTCACTCTAGAAATTCTTATGTAAACCCAAAGTACCAAAGTCATTGAAAGCCAGCGAAGAGTTTTGGAAACGAAATATGTGGATGGACTTAAGGCCGTTATACATTTAATTTCAGCATTTTATGAAAATAACTATGAAAGGGTAGCAGTTTGGTATAAAGATACGAAAAGGAATGCCAGAAAGAAGTATTATTAATTAGTCTCATGTTATACAACGATTTGCTTCAGTTGCAGTGGTTTTGGAGCGTCGAACTAGGTTGCAAGAGGATAAGTAGACAAGATTTGGAGGATCCGGAGCGTTATTTCAAGGTATTATGCTAACATTTGCAAAGGGAGACTAAGGAAAATCCTCATTCAGGATAACCTAAAACAAGGCCACAATTGGAGCCCAATATACTCGTATGTCTGGAGTGTTGCCATTTCGCTTGCGGACTAAAACAAGATTGTTGTAGGATGCATACCCGTTACTCGATAACGACCTCGAAACGAACAACGAAATAACATCTGTTTTTAGGCAAAAAATTCTTAATAAGTAAGTGTACGCAGCCGTTACTGAGTAACGCATTCGAATACAAATATGTTCCCACGGAAACGACTGGAGTATACAATAAACGGTATTCTACAGGGTACGTGCCAAGGGGTTATTATGGGACAAGTTTAGAAATTAATCAGTTGTAAGGAAGTAAAAGATTTGTAAGGGTGTCTGTGAAGAGAATACCTAGTCGGTGAAGTAGAGAACCAGCGGGCAACAAAGTGATCGCGGAAGCTGAGGAATCACCACTGTTAGGAGCCGTTACCAGGGAATGACTGATAAAAACACAGCAGACTGAAAAGACAGCGTGGGCTGTAGTCAACTCTAAAGTGTCTAAATCAGCGATGGCGCTAAATTAAGTGTAGTCACGAGTCGTGTGTTAAAGTTGTCAGTATATCCAATCTCGAATCGAAAACCCCGTCGATAGACACTCATACACGTGACCATATCTGAATAAAGGCCCTGGGCTCTAGTGTATATCCTAATTCTGTGCACTGTTCATATTAAACTGTCTCCTTTTGTTATACTTCGGGAAAAGAAAACACGGCAGTAAAAATACGAAGGCAAAAACATGTCAAAGAGCGTAATTACAGAACTGGAAGAAGAATAAAATTATATGGATGAAAAAATAAAACAAATAAGAGCATAAGAAAGTAAAGGACAAAACGGAAACATGAGGAATACAAACAAACGGAAAAATATGAAACAAATAAAAGAGGGAAAAAATTATATCGAGTCGTGCACTTTATTGCACCTTTCCAGTTTTCGCCGCAAACATCGCTTATGATTAATTCACTGTAAATTTTGCCTCACACTATTCTTAATTTGTCACGTTTACATCACGTAATTCAGACAGCTGCTCTACTGTTATAAATATGTAATCACTACAGAAAAATTAAAAACATCACTTTCTAATTTTCGTACATTCTAA
The DNA here is from genome assembly GCF_002891405.2 of Cryptotermes secundus. NCBI lineage: Eukaryota > Metazoa > Arthropoda > Insecta > Blattodea > Kalotermitidae > Cryptotermes > Cryptotermes secundus. The sequence continues at coordinate 2,071,310 of NW_019725416.1, read as the reverse complement.
ACGGACCACACCTTAGGAGTCTCTTATAACAATGTAACTCTTCAAAATAAGACTCCTTTTTGCAAAATATTTCAAGAATTGTTTCTCAATTATGAGGCAGTTACCGAGGAAAATCTCTTACTTTCTGATTTTCACTGCTTTTAGACGGACCAAAACTTTACATTCGCTTCCAACAATCTAGCGTTTCAAAACAAGAAAATTTTCCTTACATATAAATCATTATCCTTGAATTATGCAGGAGCTGCGAACTAAAGCCGCAACACTCATAGCTCGAGATAGCGCTCTGGGTCACATTTCGAAAGACTAAATTTCCTTACTCAGTTGGTTAGCGGCCTCCGTAGTCTAGAGGTAACGTTCCCACTTCATGACTCGTGATACGCGGGTTCAAATACCCGGCGGAGGTCGTCGAATTTTTAAGGGCGGAAAAATTCAGGGAACAAATCCTCCGGGAGGGACTTTAAGCTGTGTGTCCCGTGTCCCGTGTCGTAACTTTACGGCACGTAAAAGAACCTCATATCCCCAAAGGGGATAACTGAGCCAAATTCCAGAGACAATAGTCTCTAAAGCTTCCGATAGATGGGGGAAGCATTATAGACACCGCTAAGCAAGTGGCCGAACTCGCTTGCTCGGCGGGACTGATGGTACGCACCATTTATCGGTAAGGTATAGAGACTGGTAG
>NW_019725416.1:2046586-2070557 GCF_002891405.2 Cryptotermes secundus | reverse complement strand
AATAATAATAATAATAATAATAATAATAATACTCAGTTGCTTACGACACCTACTCGGTTTACTTGCGACAGCGCGATGATACACAGTGTGACGTAAACACGATACGCACTCTCAACACTGTGTCTACAGTGTTATCCTCAGCATAAGATACGTCATCGCATCAGTTCATGTGTAAACAGGTGGCTTTTGTTCGGGGAACACAGGTGCTGCTGTTTGCAGGAGAGTTAAAGTAGAATTTACATTTGTCCCCTCCAACCCCCTCTCCGAACAAACTCAGTCGTTACGAGCATCAGTTATTGTCACGAATTAACGAGAAAAGCTACATGAAAAAATAAGAGTTTTGGCACGATTCAAACTGTAGCAGATTCGCTGGATTCGGTTTTTAAATTCGAAGTGGAATATTTGAATTGAAATGTGATTTATAGATAAAATTACATTCAAAATTGTTCCTGTCTCAACACAACTATCGAAACTCACACTTCACTATGCAATGAACTCGTTACTGTACAACACAACAATCAAAACTCACGTACACTTCAATGTACAATGAACTCATTATTGTACAACAACACAAAAACCATCGAAACTCACACTTCACTATGCAATGAACTCGTTACTGTACAACACAACAATCAAAACTCACGTACACTTCAATGTACAATGAACTCATTATTGTACAACAACACAAAAACCATCGAAACTCACACTTCACTATGCAATGAACTCGTTACTGTACAACACAACAATCAAAACTCACGTACACTTCAATGTACAATGAACTCATTATTGTACAACAACACAAAAACCATCGAAACTCACACTTCACTATGCAATGAACTCGTTACTGTACAACACAACAATCAAAACTCACGTACACTTCAATGTACAATGAACTCATTATTGTACAACAACACAAAAACCATCGAAACTCACACTTCACTATGCAATGAACTCGTTACTGTACAACACAACAATCAAAACTCACGTACACTTCAATGTACAATGAACTCATTATTGTACAACAACACAAAAACCATCGAAACTCACATTTCACTGTGCAATAATGAGTTTAATGCATCATGAATTGTGTGTGAGTTTCGATGGTCGTTGCGTTGAGACATTAAATATAATAAATAAAATTAATTATATAGAATAACAACAGGGTGCATGACTATATTCTCGTAACTTTTCGATATGATTTCATAGGACTATGAAGAAAGCAGTCTTCTGGGATTTGGCACCGTGTACATGTGGTGTTAACACCACATATACACGGTGCCAAATCCCAGAAGACTGCTTTCTTCATAGTCACCGCCGTGAAAGCCTCAAATCTTCATAGGACTAGTTCAGAACAGAAATAGTTGAATTGAAATGCTTACTGATATTGTGTGTGTGTGTGTGTGTAATTCAGACAGACTTTAACTATGTGAATTTATGTGGGCTTAATGGAAATGTGCCGCATTTTTATTAATTGCCTAATTTAATGCGGCACGCCCCATTTTGAGAATGTAGCAGTCGCTCAGGCAGACTTCTTATTAATCCTGAAGTTACATACCGCATTAGCAAGATCCTCTTTAACGGGTCTTATCCTGCGCCGTGTTAACCCAGACAAATTTACTAACATTCCTTAAGATCCATTTTAACATTATCCTACAATTTATATCTATGTTGAGAAGTCATTGTGAACCCAACGAAGGTCATTCTTTGTTCTTTTGTTATTCGCCCACCTTACTTCGCTTTTCCACCCATTCATTCGCAGTTATTGGCTCCACACAACAAAGGCCAGAACAAACACTTCTTGCTTTTCACCCTCTTGAATAGCGGCTGAATGCACAAAAGTTTGTAAAGTATATAAAGACGAACCGGAAACAAAGTTGGCAATGTGCACAGCACATAAAAAATTGCATTGCTTCCTGTAACTTCGGGTCCATATTTTAATACGAATTGTGAATTAAATGGGCCTGGATCTAATGTACAATATTCACCCTTTAAATCCTACCACATGCTTTAAAACACTCTGCATTCTGTCCATGGACTGTGTTTGCATGTTTCTTACGGTTCTCACAATAAACAGCGATTATTTCCCTAAACAGCGTCAACCGGTCGTTCGTTGTAGAGGAGACGTAATGTGTTCCTGTGAGGTACGAACTAGATTTTTATATATCACTTAGCAGAAATTTAGTCTTTAAAGTCAAGCTCAGTACAACCATATTTCTGCTAAATAATATATAAAAATCTAGCATGAGTTAATTTCTCACATGAGTTATCGCAATTCTTTTTTTTTCGTAGCAGAGATGATACTGGATACGAACGGAGTGGAGACGTGGCGACTGTCAAGATCTTAAGCTGATACTACCTCAACACAGTCATCTTAGAGATGCCTTATCATATCACATTTTGAAGCATGTAATCCATATTTTGAAAACATGAAAACGTTAAATTGTCCCTGCTCTTAACTAATTAAGCACTACGCCATGAAGACGTATGGAGGAGTGGATGTATAGATCCGCATTTTCTTGACCTCAGCACTAGTTGGAGGTGAGTGGTCAGCTTCACGCCTCCCGGCCGTTTAATCCCCGGTACCCATTGGAGAGGAAGCTGGGTGGACCCCAGAGCCAGTCTTGGCGAAATGGAGAAGTGAAAATTCTTGACCCTAGCAGGACTCGAACTCCGAAATTTCGGTCGTCCAAACCGTAGCTAGTCGCTATACCGACTGCGTTATCCCGGCTCAAAACCATGTTTTATATATTAAAATTTGTTTGATGAATTCGTATATAAAAACTTCTATTAATTTTTCTTCCAGAAACCTCTTTCACCTGTTCAGTGATCAAATAAAGGCTGACCAAATGCTGATCTGACAAGCAATTCTTATATAAAAACTCAGTATTTTACATTGTGTGGCCAGCTTCATCTTTTTGCGCCCGCTAGGTGTAATCATATCCGGTTAGCTTTTAACCTTTTAAATTCCAGCGGTTCTATTTTTACGCCCTATTTTAACATGATAGAAACTCTGCGTTCTGTCCACAAAATATATTTGTGCGCTTCGTATATTTCTCGCAAAAAAAAACGGCACTTTCTCTTCGAACTGGATTAACCGGATGACCTTTGTAGCAGGAAGGTAAAGTGTTTCCTGTGACGTATTAACTGAATGTATACATTGTACTCATATGTGGGTGTAATTCAGGCCTTAGAAGTTCAAACTGAGTAATTGTGTCTTCTACTATAGAAAACCAGAACTCGATATCACATGAACAAGAGACCTTGAGGTTGTTTAGTGCATTCGAACACATCACAGTATATACAAGTTGAAATGTGCACATAAGCGTATTAACCTAGGAGATAATTTCAAAAGAACCACAAAAATCCTTTCCGAAGTGACAAAATATGATATATATGTATTGTGGGGGACTGACGTCTCTTAACTATAACCGCATCACGCTTACACGTTCCCCGCTGTGTACACACTTCAGAATATGGTGATTGAGAGAGAGAGAGAAAATAAATATGGCTACTGTGTGAATAGTGCTGTTTTACTTTCTCCCACAAGTATTAAATAACCAGACGCGATTCTGTCCAGAAACTATCAGAATTGTTATTTTGGTGAGTGTTAAATCACGTTGCTACACGATGTATTAATTTCGTGACAAATGGATTTTTGCATTAATCTTCTTTACTGATTGTATTAAGTATCGTATTATAAATATGTTGTATTCATCAAAAATTTAGAAGGAATATGTTCTCACTTTTCAGCAAGATGGCTGGAATGATTTGGCCTTCAGAGGAATGTTAGACTGACTGGTGATGAAAGTCTTCCTGTATAACCCTGAAATATAGCTCCATAACTGTCAATAGAAATGATCAATCTTCTGGATCGAAGAAAGTGTAAATGATTAAAAAATATTGCTATTTTCCTTTTGATCTGAATGGAATTATGCATTACAAACTTATTTCTCCCAAACGGAAAGTTAATCAAGCATTCTGCTTTCAAGTTTTGGAATTTTTACAAAAGAATGTTTGCCGGGAAGAAAAATAAATCTTTGGACAAGAATCTGTAGACAAAATTAGACATATTTTGAAAAGGATAATAATTTTTTATTCTGTGGAACGAAAGAACTTCTCCTCAGAGCATATGATGCATATACACTGACGCGAAGAAAGTGTGTGGAAAGTGAATTCTGCAACATAACAATACGCTTTATTGTGCAGCACTTCCTGTCAGAGCCATTGCTCAGAAAATAAATCAATTTCAATGCCAGTATGAAGGACGTATTTGTCTTCTTTGGCCAATATGGCGTTCCCGTGATCGCGAAAAGAAAAAATCGTATAACTATCTTCATTCTGAACTGCTTGAAATTGGCAGGTTGGCTCAGGTAATAATGCTTTAGACATGTATTCAGGCAACGAAGATTTCGAAAATGGGCTGGAGTACAGCTACCTTCAGCCTTCCCATGCCGCCTTAGTGCTTCAAATTAAGCCACGACAGCTTCCTTCCAGATCCTTTCAAATTTATTATTAACTTGTGTCCCACCATTCTACGTTATAAAGTATGAACAACTCGTACTTTCGTTAAGTAAACAGTAAATAAATTTAAAATTTGGATCGCTGAGAGATATTCGTAGTGTCACGTATGAGTGGCTATAACGGGCTTTGGATTGGATTCGATAAACACTTACAGAACGTAACCACAAGTCACTAAATTTATCGCTAATTTACACACTCTTCATTTCACTACAGCAGGCACTAATACTACGTACTTCTCGGCGTGCTGTATTTTCACCGGTTGTCACTTGGTAACGGCTTCCAACGCAATTATGTCCTCAGCTTCGGAATTCACGGCCTTAATGGCCGGCGACTCTATCACAACTAAACTCTATACTTGTCCTTCTTATAACACTTCGGCACGGAAGGCACAGAAAACGCCTCTCCAAAAAGTTTTATTGTTGTCCCACGTAGCTGTCGCACGGACCACGTAGAGAATTCTGCTTCCCAGTTACTTCATTTGTGCATGTTACTAATCTGCTGCGACCATTATATAACAAAGACCTCTGTTTACACAGCAATTCCCTAGCAGCAGCTGTTGCGTAGCTGCTTATTTCACAGTCGTTGCCTTGCAACGGTCTTCGTGCCACAGTGGTAATGTTATGAAAATTGTGAAAGAAATTTTAGAAGATATTTCCAGCAATCTTTCTATGAGCGACAGAGATTTTCAAATAGGTGAATAATATCAGAGGAACAGTTGTTTGGAAAGTTACCACGCTCACTTCGTTTTGGTGACACTTTATTCTTACATAATCAGTTCTGATAACTGTTCGACCTCGCTATTTTCCAGATTAGGAACAGAGCCTCTGCAAGAGAAACAAAGATACTGCCAATCAAACTCTGCCCCACATATATGATGGTATTTACTCGATTAGTCATACGTTTCGGTTAGAACAATTTGAACAGAAGCTGCAGTTGTAACCTTCAAACTGATCCACTTCCTCGGATCCAGTGTTTATGTTCATCCTGGTGGCACTGTATGCTCTCATACAAGCACACGTGACAACCGCAATATTCTATGCTGCATTAACATTCAATCGCTACGATTAATATCAGACCTGAATAGAAAGACAACATTACCGAAAGTGAACAAGCAATTTACTTGTAAGGCAATTGTAATTATCTATCTTCCTATCTATGGCTCTACAGCCCTTGTTGACCTTGGCCGGTTTTTCAGTTCCTTAATCTATATACAGTCTGTAGGACTTCTTGGTTTGGGGATCAGCTCGTCGCAAGGCCGCTACCTACACACAGAGCAACACAAACACAGATATCCATGCCTCAAGGCGAAGACAGTTCATACCTTAGGCCTCCCATACACATACAGTTTGGCCTTCCGATCGACCTTACAGACAAAACTTTCACAGTTTACCCCCTCCCTTTCCTCTCCATACACGCGCAGATAAAGCGGCAGGCTTCATGCCACAATCACGGTCTTCCGGCCTATAATGTTGAGTCACACACGTCACGTGCTACTGTCCTGCAGGCAGAACTGACGGACTGACGGGTTTCCCACAGGCCAACAGTCCAAACGATTGGCCGGCCGGCCGGCCGCACCACACACGTCAGTTTTGCCTTTCAGTCTTCAACTGTGCAGGCCGAACTGGAGGCCAAACTGTGCGTGTACGGGGGCCCTTAGACTGCGCGGCCATTGTGACCGACAGCAATTGTAAATGGTCGGTGTTATGTTTCTTTCACTGGAATTATATGATAAATTTAATAGAGTAGACTATTGTATTTGAGATTAATAATTCTAAGAACAAATTACTCTAAAAGTCAATAGTTTGTTTTAAGAGTTTAATTGGATGATTTGTTATTGTATGTCCAATGCTTTTAGTACCTAAGTGCGAAGCTTGAAAACACCGCCCGTGTAAGCACGTTAGTTCTTGGAAACCCATTTGTACACCCAAATAGTTCACTGGATAATTTGTACGGTATGTCTAAGATGGCCTGAAGCATGCTCAGTCAACAGGCCTCTGGGCAAGAGTTTAGCTTCTTGTGGTGTAAACAAGTGAACACAAGTAATCCCATTATGGAAGTATTCTTTTGGGAACAGTTCACACTCTTCATTAAGAAGAATGCTCATTTTCAAACACTGGCCTTTATTCCATTTTCAATGAGTAACAAAGAGCCTATACTCGTATATGTATGACGTAAGGTCCGTTAAATAGGACTGCTTAGTGCGTCTCATCAAACAGCACAAAACTTACTATTTCCATTTATCTGAATATAGGCAGCCAGCACCAGAAATTTGTAGATTTTTTTTATAGAGAAAGAATATTCTCGTAAAATTACTGTACCAATGTCGTAAGCCATTAGAACTGTGGGTTTAGTTTTCGTTTTCTGACATTCCAGGTGTTTATGTTTCAGGAAAATAGTGCTCTAAATAATAAAGTTTTTTGTACTGTAATGTTAAAGGTTAAAGGTCTTGGTTCTGATAATATTTGCTTTCAGTTTCCCTGCTCTCCTTTTCTTGGGCAGAATCATGGGATGTTTTCTTGACAGTATTTCTTGCCACAGAAAGCTTGAATTTATGCAAAAATTGTAGGTCCGGTTCCATTCCCAGTTCTTTGAAGATGTATGTGTAAAGGAAGATTGAATTTGACTAGAGGCCTACAATATTTGCTAAGAGACCCTAGTATAATTATCAGGAAATGTAGGTAATATGTTAAACATTGTTTAACCCTCTGCTCTTCCTTATCAGTTCATATGTCACTATAATTTATGGTTCACAAAATTCTGCAGTAAATTTGGAATTACAAATTATATCTAAAGTTTCAAAACTCATAAAAATAGGAACTGAAAGTAAGCGATTATTTCTAAATACATATTGCTTCTTTCGCCTTGAATTCCTGACGCAGGAAGTAAATCTACTCTACCTAACTATTCGTGCAATTCGTGCAATTCGTGCAAGTAGTCTTCCTGCCATTTCCCAGACTTCGCATCAAGCGCGAGATGCGGTCAGATGTGGAATCCGTCCTGTAAAAGTCTAAGTCTGATATCTTTTTCCGTCTCTCCTTTACTTGTCCTATTCTATTTCTGGATTATTAAATATTTATTTTTAATGACACCAACACTTAAATATATATATATGAATTAATCAAACGTTGTAAATCGTATAGTAACTGAAGAATTTTTCTCTAAATCCACGCATTAATCTATGGATAATTAATTGCACCTAAGCGTAATGAGGTTACACTTGCAGTACCAATCCACTCTATTACCTCCCCGGGTCAATGCACGTCACTATAAACTGCGCATGTGCGTGTAAGTCGCATTATACATGTTCATTGTCAGTCTACCATTCTTAATTCTTTGAAGTTTGGAAAGAGAGAGAGTTCATGAAACGTGGAGGGCAGAGCAGAGAGAGACACCATATATTAAAGACAGGGAGGGAAAATTTTCCTGCTTCGAAGGTTCCCAGGCAGAGCCCATCCTTCCTTCTGGTAAAAGGTATTTAGGATAAAAGGTAAAGTGTCTGGAAGTGAAAAAAGATAAAACATTAGGAAGTGGACTTCGTTTTTTGTATAGCAGGAAAATTGATCTTAGTATTGGAAGGAGAATATTAGGGTAAAAATTTGTTAAATATTTGAAGAGTTACAATACATACAAATTAAGTTCCTACTTCACAGGGAACATATTGTGCCTCCATTATTTACATCAGTCCACTGATTGTGTTTATAAAACCAATCGCTGTTTTTAGTCATACGAAAATGATTTTCTTTATTGCTAGTGGGGTGGGACTAAGTCCCTTGTACTGTGACCACTTCTGGCCTATTGTACCAGCCCCAGATGATAGGTGAGGGTGATTGTGGAGCAATTGGTGGAATGAAGATTGGCAGGGGAAACCGAAGTACTCGGAGAAAACCTGCCCCAGCGCCACTTTGTCCATCACAAATCCCCGCTCTGTGCCGGGAATCTGACGAGTTCCTCAATAATAAAGCGAGTTATAAGTTTACATAGAGAAACCACTGTGTTTTGAAGGGGTATAAACTTAGTTCAGCGATATATTGAGAGTATCTTTCCTTTATATGAAAGTAAAGGTACAGTTATCCCTGCGCTTAATTAATTAAACACTACGCCATGAAGATATAGGGAGAAGTGGAGGTATAGCTAAGCCATTCTAGACCTCGACACTAGATGGAGTTGAATGGTCAACTTCACGCTCTTGCCTCTTTAACCCGGAGAAAGATCCCCGGTACTCATTGGATAGGATGCTGGGTGGGTCCAAGAGCTGATCTGGACACAATGGAGAAAAAAATAAATGGTTTTTCCCTGCTGGGATTCGAACCCCGACTGTCTTGAACCATAGTCCATTGCTATACCGAGTGAGTTACCCTGACTCAGTTCTTTCCTTATGTTTCTTCGGTTGCTGTCTGTATATATCTCTCTCTGAGTAGCTATTCCTCTATGTACCTGCATGCTAGTCCGTCTGTCTGCCCTCCTCTGTATATTAAGTTCATATTTACAATATACTACAAACAAATCCCTTTGTGCTTGTATGCAATACGGTATCAACTTAAAATAACGTTTTCCATGTTATATCACTGTTCCTCTTGCAATCAAAAGTTTGAGGATACAAATAAATAATCTTGCATGTGCGGAGCAGAGTTGATTAAGTCTACAGTCTCGGTTGGGAGTAGACTGCGTGGTCGTAATCAACCGGGAACCATGTACAAACATTAATAGGAGAATACAGAGAGATTCTCGAATAAACATTAATATATTGCCCATTTTCTCGTGAACTGGCACATGTTATGGATATAGGCTGAAAGAGAAGTCTGTGAAGTCTCGATTACGCTGTTCTACAACTTTATTTTCATCAACACAAAAGTCTGCCATAACATTTCACTCTGATCCAGTCAAGTAAATTTCATACATCGAGTTTCCTTTACGCTTTTAACTCTGAATCGCATCGTGTATCATAGTAAAAAGTGGTAATGTGAGTTCCAAAATTTTTACACTTAAAATTCAGCCTTTAGGAATAACATTTAAAAAATTACATTTACATTCATTACACCGTTTAGGAGAAATTAATAATAAAGTACTGAAATTTTGACTTTTACCTGATTTACAGGCTATTCATCGTATAGGTGCTGCAACGTTAGAAACAGTTACAAAGTAACGTAGCCGAAATTATAGCGAGGTTAAAGCAGGTTTTCTTCTTTCCTCTCCACTTTTCTGATGAGCGAGTCTTTTCTCGTTCGTAATTTTAGTCACTATTCTTCCTTTCCATTGATAAGTTGCTTTTGGTATCGTGTTATATGAAAACCCCAATGTAACAAAGAAAAATGTAGCTGCAATTAACCTGCAACTGTACAACGCGTCAACTAAAGCTTCAGTTGTGGCGTTGGTCGGCTCATTGGGACCACTGAACTGCGCGAGGCAACCAACTTATGGAAAACTACAGTGTTGTCAAGTTTAATGCTTCCCAAAATTTATTTCAATATCCGAAATAGATAAAATTATATTCATAATTCTCATAAATATAATAAGTAACAATTTTATTTATATTAAAACGTGATTAATTATTTTTAATAAAAGTAATTTATTTTAAATTCAATAAACTTTTTCCCAGGTTCGATTCAGAGAGTATTCACTTTTAAAAAAGTTATTATAATGGCCAAGAAAGTGATAAAATAAAAAAGAACAGTTTCACATTAATATATATATTTGCTGCTTTTGTCTATACATCCTTAATGCGTACACATATAGAAATAAGATGATGAAGAGCACATATTGCTTATTAATAATTACGAGTTTCCATAATCATTTCCCTCATGTAACTAAAAATATAAGGTAAGTAACGTAAAGCTACCCCCTTAACAGGCCGTGAAGGCCCATAGGGTTGTGAGACGTTGAGGTTCCCACATTATCTCTAGACAATCGGCTCACAGATGGCGGCAAGGTTGTCAGCCTTACGCGCCGGCCGCGCTTTACTCCCCAGAAAAATTATTTAATTAATTCCTAGTACTCATTTCTGTTAGAGACTGAGTCGACCCCAGGGTCACAGTGAGACTGGAAGGATTAGGTCAATTGAAAAAAATCCAATGATCTCATTGGGACTTGAACCCGCTACCTTCCGGCTTGTAGCATAGTGCCTCAACCAACAACGCTACTGCGTGCCCCCTAGTTAGTTAGTTAGTTATTAGAGAGGATGGGTTTCCCCATGCACTTAGACCTCGTAGTGGTCCATTGTGCTTCCCTCTATGATTTCTACCAGTCTCTATATACTACCGGTATTGGTGCTTACCATCAGTCCCGCCCAGCCAGCGAGACCGGCTCTACTGGCTGAAAAGTATCTATAATGCTTTCCCCATCTACCGGAGGTATTACTGACTGCTGTTGGGCGGGAAACGTCAGCAATTTTGGCTCAGTGATCTCCTTTGGAGGTATGAGGTTCTTTTACGTGCCGTAAAGCTACGACACGGGACCCAAGGCTTAAAGTCCCTCCCGGAGGACTTGTTCCCTGAATTTTTCCGCCCTTAAAAATTCGACGACCTACGCCGGGTATTTGATCCCGCGTACTACGAGTCATGAGGTGGGAACGTTACCTCTAGACTACGGAGGCCGCTTGCGTGCCCCCTAACTAAAAATATTAGGGATTTAAAACATCGGAATTTTCTCAAGACATGACATCAAAAATGTTCACTGTTGTTATATTTATAATTCCTACCACAAATATAGACATAAGCGCTTAAACATTAACTGCTTATGCATATAGTACGCGAAGATAAAGTGATTCGTCAGTCGTCCCTTATGTTGTTGCCTTCAATTTTGTATAAAAATTACTTCATAATATAACAGACATCTGTAACATATATCTTGTACACCTTTGGAGATTCATTCATTCATCAGTAATCTGTCAGATGACAGGTCCACAGCCTCTTCCAAAACAGTTTCTCCACTTAATGCGATCTTCTGTTTTTGGAAAGAGACTATCCAGGAATAGTGATAATGTGGTAGTTTTTCCATTTGCTTTCCACATCGCAGTACAACAACCGTTCAAACCACTCTGGTCACGCCTGTTGCTATACGAACTTGAACCATCTCGAGCATCATTTTCTCCGTGCTTCAAGTCGCCGCTGATGACGCTGCTTCCGGCATCAGTTTTCGGTGTCTCTCTTCGTCTGATGCCTACCCTTTGACCTGTCCAGCAAGGGAGGCCCTGCCAGTAGCTACGCTACCGCTGGTATAGCTCTCAGGGTCCTTGGCATATTCAAACACCCTCACCACGATAAGGTGGAGACACCAACGAGGGGTTTGGTGCATAAATGTCTGTGTGTACATGAGTTATGTTCGTTTGATGGTCACTAGACCTGTCAGTCAGTCAGCCAGCGATAATTTTAATCAACATCCATTTTCCCTTTCTGCATTTCTCTCTTATCCTTTATACTTTCACGAGAACAGCGCCTTAAATTATCCGTGTCTACATTCCATTGATTCGTTGAACTGTCTCTTGGGGGGTGAGTGTGAGTGGCTGGGTCACTCAGCCTGCCAGTTAGGCCGTTAGCGAGACAGTAGTAATTCAAATCACGATGCACTTTTCTTGCTGCATTTTCCCTTCCTGATCACGAATTGTGCCTTGAGTGTATTACTGCGGCCAGGTGACGACACAGTATTGAAGTTGTGTTGTTCAATTTCAATATTATTGATGAAAAGGAGTGGTAAGGGAGACCGATACGATAAATGCCAAGGTTAAAGCAGAAGAGAAAAGAATTTTTCTTTACAGTGTCTCAACTCTTGCTAAATGAGGACAAGGCTTTCAAAAGCGAAAATATAATGCTCTGCGAGCAAAGAAAACAGAACTTGACAACTGAATATTCACTCACTAGATCATCGCGCCCCTCAGTTGTTGTGTGGTATAATGAACCTCAGTGAATTTATTTGTCTTTCTACAAATTATTAAGTTGTGGTGGTGGTGGTGGTGGTAGTAGTAGTAGTTACTACGTAAAAACTTAACACCCTTACATGTGTAAACAAATTATGTGATAGTGGTTTCCTATTTGTAGTGATGTTTGCCCTCTGAAGATGGTCCACAGAGACCGAAACATGTAAGGGTGTTAAGTTTTTACGTAGTAAAAAACTTACAGGTCACATTGGACGGAGTGATTTAGAATTTGTAATTGTTATTGTGACGGACCAGAATGAAACAAATCAAACTTAATTTTTCATTTAGCCCCTCAAAGCACAATGGTTATTGTATATACCATGTGCATTAATATAAACAATTCATGCATTTGCCCACTTAGTTTATGGATGGTATTCAAATGATTCTCGGAATAAACAACTATTATTTCACTAAACAAAATTAATAGACTCTTCTCTGTAATAGAGACGCAGTGTGCTTTCTGTGATGTAGGAAACTAGTTTTCAAATATTATTCAGAATTAATTTCAGGCTTCAAAGCTCTACATTTCTCTTCTCCTTCTTTCTTAACATGCATTAAAAATATTATTAATCTCAAATTATGTTATTGCCTCCACATTACAACAATGAAAATGGAAAACATAATTAAATACGTATGAAAAACAATAGAAACATAACTTATATATATATAATACACGTATTGACATGTGTGTCGTAGTGTACTTAACTGTATTTTAATGTCACCCAAGTTTAATGTTTCAATCCATAACTATTATTGTCATATAATATTTTTGGTAAAGGTTGAAACTAACTCCAATGGACAGAATCCTTACTGAGGAGTTACAAATCCGTCAGCTATTCAAGAATGTCCCCTTCCTTTAAAGGATATGAGGCTCACTACCATGTTCACAAGACCCCGCCAGTGAACCCTACACAGATAAATCAGTTCACATTTTCACATCCCATTTATTTAATCGGAATTTCAGTATGCTTTTCCAATTTCTCCGACTAAATTTCGATATGCAGTTCTTATCTGTGCCCATACGTGCTACACGACCATTATTACATCCTCCTTTATTTTTTAAACCATGAATCAGTATTAGTTTAACGCGCTATTGATCATTTTGCTCTGAAGATGTATGGTGGAGAGGAGGTTTAGTTTCACCATTCTTAACTTACGGACTAGATGCAGGTGAGTTATCAGCTTCATGCCCCTGCCGCTTTACCCCTAGGGAAACAACCCCGTTACCCATTGTATACAAGGGTGAGTGGCCACCAGAGTCGGCACTTTTTTAAATACTGTGAGGGTTTATTTACAGCGATCATTTTTAAAGTATGTTGTGTTGTACGAGAAAACGTGAAAATACTCTCTCTTCAGGTTAAAAGTAATGAAGTATCAAATGGAAGAACGAAGCAAAATTATCGAAACTTCTGAGGAGGGGAATTCCCTAAAACTGAACTTACTGACGGAAGCACAGTAGATTCATCAACAATGTTAGAGACATCTGAAAATGACCAATGTTGGCCGAAACATGTAGTGTGCATACAGCAGTGTTATAGAAGAGATTTCAACGTTAAAACTTTTAAAGGTTTTGAAAGGCAAGTTGCAGGTAAGATGGCTAACTAACAGGAATATATAACTGACGTGTAACAGGGTGCTACTATATAATTTTATTCTTCTGAAGGGATTGGAGAGATTTCTCATGCGTGTAAAAGGAATTATTAAAAACAATGAAGAAGCATCTACAATACGCTGTATCTAATCCAGGGTTTTCTGTACTGTTGGCTGTTACCGCCAAATGTACTTACCATTTCCCTGCAATTTTAATGTGATTTTAAAAATAATATGAGAAAACAAACGTGAACGCTCAACATGCAGGCAGATAAGCTTTCGGTCTCTACTCCCTGCTAGAATAACTCGCTACAGTCAACAAGGGAGAAAACCATGTTACTTTTTCATTACAAGAGCGCTTCAGAAAAAAAAAATCAGGTTTAAAGCTGAGAGCAGTGCAGCCCAAACATAATGTGAGTTTGTCATGAACGAAAGCTCGAATATCCACAGATGTGTATGTGCTGCAGTCCCTGACCAAACGTTATTTTTCCACCGGCGAATTTGAAGTATCTAGATCGTTCTATTTGCACTCAGTTCAGCCAGCCGTGATATTTGGTTTTTATGTATCTGCGTTTTTAATTTATGAACACTCGGCAGAAATATGTGAACAGGAGTTTGGTGCCCACAGACGCTGTCAAACATCATTAATTCCGTAGTCACTATCGGGGTTCAACTGTCAGAAATCTAGTATTTTAAAAATAAATAATAAAACTGCAGATTTAATTTGTATGATATCTGAATATATCATCTGGCGCCAGTCTATTACGTATTTTTATTTATTGAGAGGTAACAGAAAACTGATTTGGCCCTGATGACATTTAATATCTCTGCGGTTCCTTCAACTCTCAGTTTTGGTCTTGCAAACTGCGATGTTCTTGTCAGGAAAGTAACCATCACAGTGAGACCGCGCCATAGCTCAAGCGGTTAGTCGCTGGTTTCCCACCGCGGCGGCCCGGGTTCGATCCCGGATCTGGTCAAGTGGGATTTGTGGTGGACAAAGTGACTCTGGGGTGGGTTTTTTCCGAGTACTTCGGTTTCCCCTGCCAATCTTCATTCCACCAAATTCTCCATCACCATAATCACCCGGGGCAGGTACAATAGGCCAATCAGTGGCCGCCATGCAGAGTGGACCCAGTTGGGCTCCACCCCCCAATAAGCGAAACCATCACAGTTCTTGAGGGAATTCAGTACCTAGGATCTTGGTCATTGTTCATTTAAATTCGCCTTTTATATAGCGCTGAATGAAGGTGAAATTATGGTTATGAATTATTAGATATATTAGAATCCTAGGTTATAGTAGGAAGCTGTTATGGCTTATTTTAAAATATTATCCAAGTATTTTCTTGAAGGCATTAAAGAACTCCCGAAAAGTGTCTCACTTAAGACTGTGTATACTGCACATGCGTATTAAGCGCCAATGGTATATCTCAGTTACTGAGAAAAGCTTTGTGTAACTACTTTTATAGCAGGGTTAGCACATCTTCTATGAAAGGGCTGATTTTGGAAACCTATTCAAGAAGTTTTCAATTGTGGAATGCGAGGATTATACTCTTCATTATATTCATATTATGGTGATAGAAGTGTTTATTTATTTATTTATTTATTTATTTATAGGTGGTTTGTTAAATGCCGTTCTTAGTAGCTCATAAGGCTTTGTCCCGTAAGTTTGCTAGTAATTACTGTTCTGGAAAGGACGCAGGAGTAACCTATGATGGCCTTATTTTAAGTACTCTCCCAGCGTATGCCTGAAAATACAGAAGAAAACGATTAAAACTCAGTGAGGACAGCCTGTGTCCAGACTGAGGTGATCAAATTAAATAGGAAAATATGTTGGAGGGATTAAGTACACGCAAGGGAGATGAGAAGTACATACAAAATTTTGGTCTAGAGAACCGAAAAGTGTGAATAAGGATAATTTTCACTTATGGGGTTTTCTGAACGCTCCTAAAAAAAACGGAAATTTCTACTAGTTCAGCGACTGTAATATTTTCAAGGAAAACTCTTCCATTAACTTAACGAAAATATGAACCATATAAGAGTTGTTGCGAACCGAGTTATATTCAGACACTTCCCTTGAGTCCTTTCGTCATCAGCATCAGGTAATAGTCTTAAGATCGCTGTCCAGGTTATGACTATGTAATTTTTACCGTGCTAAATCCCCAAATATCATTCGGATTAGTCTTTTCCGGCTAGAAATATAATTCTTCAATTTATATTTAAGGAGTTTTAAAGTATAATTTGTAAGATTTTCTATTTCATTATTTCTATAATCTGACTAAGATTGTTTCAAATACATTCCATCTATTTCATCCAAGGAAATCCGTTGTCTATTTTTCCTTTTCACCTATAAACAAATTCAAGGACACAGAAGATTTCCAGCGTTCCTACACTCCACAATCATCAATTTTCATACGCTATTACGTTTGTCCCGTGGTAGTGTAGTTGGCTAAGACACTACGCTACAAGCCGGAGGGTCGAACGTTCAAGACCCGATGAGGTCATTGGATTTTTTGAACTTACCTAATCCTTCCAGCCCTGGTGTGGACTCAGTCTCTTACAGAAATGAGTACCAGGAATCTTCCTCGGGGTTAAGCTCGGCAGGCGCATAAGGCTGACAACCTTACCGCCATCTATGAGCCGACTGTCTAGATAATGTGGGACCCTCAGCGTCTCACAACCCTATGGGCATTCGCGGCCTCTTACAGGGTTAGCTTTACTTTACCTTTTACTTTTATTACGTTTGTCCAAATTTATTTCAGTTCTAATTTTATCTCTGCAATGTATTGGTGACATTTCCGACTTGTAGTCGAAAGGCCTTCGCTTAGAACAACGGTGTGGTTACCAACAATCTTAATTCAAAATTTTCCTCGTTTCCCTCAATCTCTCCAAATACGGCAGTAGTCTCTTATATTACTGCAGTATCACTTACTATCACATCTTCAAGCAGAAATTCTACAAGTGCTCTGAAGAAACTCATCTGTGTTGTTTCTATTCTTTAGATATTCTGGTACACTACAGTGTCATACATTTGTTGAACTTAGCCAAATTAATATCATAACGTAATCTTTAGTATTTCTCGTACACTTTTTTTTTAATTCGATTAGTGGGGGGTGGAGGCCAACTGGGTCCACTCGGCACGGCGGCCACTGATTGGCCTATTGTAGCCTGCCCCGGGCGATTATGATGATGGGGAATTAGGTGGAATGAAGATTGGTAGGGGTAACCGAAGTACTCGGAGAAAACCCGCCCCAGCGCCACTTTGTCCACCACAAATCCGACTTGACCAGACCCCGGGATCGAACTCGGGCCGCCACGGTGGAAGGCAGCGACTAACCGCTTGAGCTATGGCGCGGCCTTCTCATACACTTAAGCCTTAATCTCATATCGTCTCCCTCTCACTTTTTCTGGCCCAAACTATTACCGATATGTGCATTTTGTTTCCTTTTGTGTGCGACATAGTGTTTCACGCTCTGTTTTATCTACTATTCTACGAACGCTGGTTGAAAATGATAATCAGCGATAGTTTTGTCGAATAATGATTTCAGATTATGTAGGATTAAAATGAAATATCCCTGGGGCCCACATTTTCTCACGTGTTGTAATCCGGCATCTTCAATATGCGTCCTACTTCCGTACAATACCCCACGGCCTACACATTGTTCTGCGTGAATGAGGTTTGTTAAATTTAATGATACATATTATAGTAATTTATATTATATAAACTAACCAGTACACAACCTAGGGAGTCTACATTTTATTTTATAGGTGTAATAGTGGCTAAAAACGGGGTTTGTATTGGTAATTCGATTTATTGACCACTTACAAGTCGCAACTACAATTAATTATAACACTCTAAGGATTACTGTAATTACAACACATAAATAACGTCTTCAACGTCTGCTTGCTTGCGACGGATTTAGAACACAGTCTCACTGAATTACCCACTCCAAATATGTCTTATCTTCACAGCCGCACTCTTGCAACTAACTTTTTCTTCACAGCCTCCCGTACAGAACTGAACTGACTAATCTAGGCTAAGCTCTTCCTTATATACGCTCCGCATCGACCACGCAGCAAAAAAGAGTCACGTGATTGTTACCCAGCTAGTTCACTGGTGCGCTGACTGCTGCCTAGCAACGAGCTATAACATTCGTTCTATTGTTGCGCGTGCATGTCGCGGGGTGTTTATCGAGCCGTTGCCTATTATTGCTTTGAACAAACCCGTTAAACTATATTTCTACAAACAGTGGTGAAATAAAACAAATTTTCGAAAATTGGATCTTATAACAGGTCGTCGGGATAGCTCAGTCCGTATAGTAACTAGGCTACGGGCTGGACGATCTGGGTTCGATTCCCAGCGGAGATAAAAATGGTTCTTTTCTCCCATAGGGACCAAACCGGCTTTGGGATCCACCCCGCCTCCTTTCCAATAAATGCTGGCGGTTATATCCCCGGATGTAAAGCGACAGATTTCTTAAACTGGCCACTCACCGATATAATGAGTCATGGCGCTATATATCCGCTCCAGTATATGCCTTCATAGCATAATTACGGACTTCATTCTATATTCATATTTGTCATGTATCCACTTACTTCCGAGATAATTATTGCCAGATACTAGTGTGGTCATCACGAATGCATGATATTTCCTGACCGAACGGCGAATAGAATACTAAGAACTCTTGCCTCTTAATTGCAAGGTTCTCAATCCAGATCAAGTGACGGAGACAGGCTACCCTGACTGAGGTTATTTATGGATTTTCTCGACTCCTCCAATCAAATTCGGGATCAGTACCACAAATTAGAGAACAAGATCGCTTCCTTCCACATCATTTACAATGAATCATTCATCAATCATCTTATTATACGACGCTGTGTATTCTAAACGTCGTTAAACAAACTGATAATAAATAAAATGAATACGTTTCTTCAATATCTGCACTCTTCCGGTCTGATAACAAAGAGTTTAAATAATGTGTTTCCCTCATTCTCGCCCCCTGTTTCCGGGCTGTATTATATAAATACAATTGATATTTTCCCTTTCAGAAGTTGAGGCAACACAAAACTAATGTTATGCTTATGTCATGACCCGCCACATTGACCCTTTTTTTCTGTACGCAGTCAGTGATTCCCCAGGTCAACATGGGGGCTGGATATTCATTCTAGCGCATTTGAATATCAAACAATGTAGAAGCCTCAATGAAACAGCTGCCAATTGTGTTACAGTCACAACCTATATTTACGGTGTCCATTACAGATAGTGCAGAAGGTGACGTCACAAGGCCTATGCTCAGAAAACAATTTAGCGGGAGGCTGGTGCTCGCTTTGGATTCCGGTTTCCCCCCCCCCCTTGGCACTACAGCCTCAGTACCTAGGCCTACCTCCATGAACTTCTCCATTCACTTCGGTTTTTCTAGATCTTACACATTCGGTAGGACTCCTTGGGCGGGTTATCAGCTCGTCGCAAGGCCTCTACCTGTACACAAACACAGAAAAATGCACACACACAAATTAACATCCATGCCCTGAGTGGGATTCGAACCCACGATCCCGGTTTCCAAACGAGCGAAGACAGTACATGCCTTAGACCGCTCGGCTACCGTGACCGGCCCTTGGATTCTGGTTACACCACCAAAAATTTTGACTTACTTTATTCGTGGTTTCCATACAATTTTCGTTCGAATACAACACATTAGTACAAAAAGCTGAAAAAAGGGCATCCTTTAAACGCTTTTTGTCTGTTTATTTCTATGTATATGTAAATAGTTATGCATCTCTCTAGCACTCGAATCAGTGGTCGAAAATGTTCTATCTATCTGTGGCTCTACAGCCCTTTGTTGGTCCTTGTCCGTTTTTCGGTTCCTTGATCCTTTACAGAGCTGGCAGGACTACTTGGACAGGGGATCAGCCCGTTGCAAGACCTCTACCCGCATACAGGACAGCACAAACATAGAATAAACGCACACAGACGTCCATGTCTCGAGTGGAATTCGAGCACACGATCCCAGTGTTTGAGAGGGAGAAGACATTTCATGCCTTAGACGGCGCGGACATTCTGATCGGCGATCAAAATGGTCTACGGAACAAAAGTAGATTTTGCTTCCAAGATGTAGTCGTCGAGTATAATCGCACATGTGGATGTATGCAAAATGCGTTTGCATCGATCTTTTCAACATTCACAACGATAACAGATAAAATGACTATGGACTCAATGACATTGTTCTTCCCACATCACAAACCTGCGTGATAATGGTATTGGTATGCTGACGTTCGAATTTGTCTCCACGTACATTCTTTTGATGTCAAGCTGTATAAAAAGTGATCAAGCAGTAATGTCGGGAAGCATCTTTTCCGTATTTACGAGAACGAGTCACTGAGCAGTTCCCTGGGTCAACTAAATTCAGTTCTACGGCCTTTGAATGACAACTAACGCGGCATTAAACTGCGTTTTACAGCATTGATAAAACATGTCAATCGTAGCGAAACTCAGCATGTCTCTATTCGAAACGGAATCGAAATGACGTTAACACCTAAGATTTTTTGCTCGAAAACGTTGAAACGTTGTGACTTTACCACTTATAGTCCACTTTTGAGTTGGACGCTTTCGAGTAATCATCAATTAATCATTAAGGTTGAGATATATATTCAAACATACACTAGATTTTACCCTCAGCCCAGCCGAAAAATTACTTTTCTTCTTTCAGCGTTGTTGTCGTTAATTAGATGCTAGACAATGTGAATGTACACAGTTAATTACAGCATTTATTCTGTTTTATTTGTATAAGATTAGTTAACAAATTTATGTTCCATTTCCTCTTGCTGGGTAGGGATAGATATTATAACATACAGAACTCATACTGTTGACAGCGACAGAAATAAAACGAAATTGTAATTATGATATTTTGAATAGTATTATTGTCACCCGCCTGAATAGAAAAATTTACGCCTACCTGAATGCCATTTGTTGAAATTATTAATCTAGCATAGTAACTAACGTATTGAACGATTAATGATACAATTGTTTTCAGGACAGCAAAACAACCTCACGTAAGCCCACTTCCAGCAAAGGATTAAACTTTCCCAGTAATGTATTAAAAGATAGGTAATCACAACAGGATACATATTTAATTCAACAGTTTATATATATGTTATTCACACCGCCCGGTCTAGAAAACCGAAATGAACGGCCTTGGGGATTCGTTGCGCTAATCACGTGACACCCTCTATCAGCAAAAGTTGGCACGAACTTCATCAACAAGCGGCGGTCGCTCGGCCGGTATAGTCCGCTTGCGGACTAAAACCACGGAGTTTGTTTTTGTTTGTCATTTAGACCGCTGTAATTTATGAATTTTGACCGTCGACAAATTACAACTATTTTTCTTCTTCAAGAATGCTGAGCAGTTAACATTATATCGAGAAAAATTACTGTCATAAAGTAGAGTAATATAAAATAAAATTGTTGCTTTTCGTTATAAAGCATAAATTTCTGTCCACATGACACCAAAATTACTGTGGTCCAAATACACATCTTGAAAGGCTGAAAGGATGGAAGAAAGTACACTCGATATCTATGATTTCAAGACTGAGAAGGGGTAGTGAAGAATATTATCAAAAATGGCTATCATATAAATCAAAAACAGATTGAAACAAAATGGTTCGGGACATTTATTATTCTTCTTCTTAGTCTATTCATGTTGCTTCCACTTAGAACAAAGGGCATCCGTGAAACGCTTCCTCTTACTTCAGTTTCGTAATATAAGACAGGTTGTAGGACTCCTTGGATGGTGGATCAGTCCATCGCAAGGCCACTGCCTAACACAAACACAGAATAAACGCAGACAGACATCCATGCCTTGAGAGCGATTCGAAACCACGATCCCAGAGTCCGAGCGAACGAAAACCTTTCATGCCTTAGACCGCGCGGCCACAGGGATCTGTTCAGGACATACATTAATAGCTGAAATTCCTTCAAGAATTATTGAATCTTCTGGTTCTGATACTAAAGAGTCAGTAATTCAGTGGTTCAGTGTTACAAAATCACAAATGATAATGAGATGCAAACATTAATTTAGGAACGGAAAAATTCATGTCTCTTTTCTTCTTCCTTGTTCTGTATGCATTGATACTACAGGCTTTCATTATGAAGTCTTTAGGATTTCTCTCAGTCTTCTAGGATTCAGGATAGAAGGCGTATGACTGGTAGTTGAACAGAGTAATGACTCTCACGTGATGACATTCAAACCGATTAGTTAGTCTTGATATTACAATGACATCTTTCCTCGTAAGATAAGAAAAGAGTAATGAACAATCAATTAGTAAACCTCGGCATGAGGCAATTTTTCTTTACAATTCATTTCAATGGGTTTTCTGGTCGATATTAAGGAACTTCCTTTTAATTTTTTTTAATTTTTTGCCCCTCGCCGAATTAGGCACTGTAGGCTGTTCCGCCTTGAAATTAATTCTGAGCTAATGAATCCTTCTGACGTGAGGTAGCTGCTTTTCTTAACCAGAAGAATAATCAGTCAATGTCGGGTAACAACGGAAACGCCAAATATTTTCATTTTACTACAGGCAGACATATTATTAAAGGAAGTGTTTTAGCTATAAAACCAGTGGCTTCAGCATAATACAACAATAGGTTACAATAGCATATTTTATTTAAGCTATTGATTACACTTGATAATCATGTGGAAGGTCGCAATGGTATACATTCTTACGTTCGCTCAGCGTGTAATTCATTTCGTTTTCATTCAGCCGTCAAATCGGAACCCAACCATATGACGTCATTTTTATTGCACAGTGACAAATACTGCCTACAGAAATATTTAATGTCCCGTTTTTTATATGTACACCGTCAATAATGCAACAATGATATTTAAAATAAATAAAATAAAAGACACCTAAAATATGTTCTTCACTAAAAGTGTAGTTTAAATACTTTAAAATGTTATTAAATAATATAAAATATAATTAAGGCACTGCATGTATATCGTATAAACTAAAAAAGACTTTTAAATACTTTAGAATGTCTTTAATTTATATCACATATTCTTCTAATTTGCAACATCTTTCGACCGCATATATTTGTAATGTCCCGGTTGGTGATTAGCATTTTTCTTCGTATACGGACGATTCTACTTTCTTCTAGATTTCCTTTATTTTCTTTAGGTTCTCCAAGAAAATTCTCTGATGATCCCTTAAAAAGGTTCGAGCCACGTCCTTCTACATAACAATCGACACTTTAAACCGATGCAGTTCAAAAAATATCATTACATTGAGAAAAAGTGAAGAGGGGAGGAGCTCCTTGGTTCCCAATCTAAGACGGCCAAATTATCTGCATCTTCATGTTCCTTAATGCTGTTCGTTTATGAAGCAATATCTTCTCTGCGATCTTTGTTTCGATCTTTTATAACTTCCACAACACTCACCTGCACAATAAGCCTATAACAATTGGAAAAGCCTGACTGTAAATAAAACTGAAATGTTACTTTCAGGTAAAATTAATTTCAGCGTGTACTTGACGTAAATTCATTCTTCGATATGTAGCGTTATCTTGATATTGAGACATGTAAAGCCAAAAGTGTTTGCGGGCAATAATCACGGACATCTGCCCCTTAGCACCGAAATGTCACATCATAAACAGGTTGTTCTTGGATGTCTTTTTGCATATGGTCATTAGAATGAGCACTTAGCAGGGAATTATAAAATAATTCTGAGAGCTCACAAAAGAAGTGGGGCACTGTAATTAGGAATTATATTCAGAAATGCCATTTCTGCCCACGCAACAGAATGTTACTTTACAAGTAGCGGTAAACACGTTCAGTTCTTGCGTTATTTCATTACGTTTCCAATTACTTACTTACTCGTGGAACTGAGCCCTTCTTGAGGAGCCGCCAATTCTGCAGCTACTCAAGAATTTCCCAGCATTTTATGGAATCTGAAGGTTCATTA